>NC_088217.1:75612164-75723318 GCF_036934945.1 Oncorhynchus masou masou | reverse complement strand
CTCTTGCTCCCTCTCTCTCACTCTTTATCGTTCCCTCTCTCGCTACCTTCTCCCCTCCCTCGCTCCCTCTCCCTCTCTCTCTCCAGTAACATTCCATTAAAGGTGATAATACAATCATCAAGGTGATGCACTCAGCAGATTATGGGTGTTTGGCAGGAGTGGTGTGTGCGTGCGTGTTGTCATGGACCTGACACCTGTCCAATACACTGAGTATACCAAACACTAGGAGTGGTGTGTGTGTGTGTTGTCATGGACCTGACACCTGTCCAATACACTGAGTATATAGTATATATGAGTATATATACCAAACACTAGGAACACCTTCCTTATATTGAGATGTCCTCAGAACAGCCTCAATTCATCCGGACACGGTCTCTACAAGGTGTCGAAAGCGTTACACAGAGATGCTGGCCCATTTTGACCCCAATGCTTCCCACAGTTGTGTCAAGTTGGCTGGTTGTCCTTTTGGGTGGTGGACCATTCTTGATACACACAGGAAACTGTTGAATGTGAAAAACTCAGCAGCGTTGCAGTTCTTGACAGAAACCAGTGTGCCTGGGACCTACTACCATACCTCGTTCAAAGGCGCTTAAATATTTAGTCCTGCCCATTCACCCTTTGAATGGCACACATACACAATCCATGTCTCAATTGTCTTAAGGCTTAAAAATCCTACTTTAACCTGTCTCCTCCCCTTCATCTACACTGACTGAAGTGGATTTAACAAGTGACATCAATAAGGGATCATAGCTTTCACCTGGATTCACCTGGTCAGTCAATGTCATGGAAAGAGCAGGTGTTCTTAATGTTTTGTACAGTCAGATCTGACCAGATCTGGTACCAAACACCTGGCAGTGAACACACACACACACACACACACACACATCAGGGAGTCTATTGAGCTATTGTACTAGATTAGTTATGATCAGTATAATGACTTCTATTTGCGTATTCAGTGCAGTTCAGGTTATTTAAAGCTGGAGCTCCTTTCTGTCCCTTGTGACTCAGAACACATTAATGATTCATCTGAGACTGTTCTGAACCAGCTAAAACACACCATGGCAACTTAGACCCCATCACACACAGAGAGGCAGCAGCCTGGCGGATTAACCTGGGTGTTTATTGTGTACATGAGTGTGTGTGTGTGTGTGTGTGTGTGTATTCACACCTAATTTTGAGCAGTTGGCTAATTATCACATACTCTCTGATCTTGGATTAAACTACAGTCAAACCTCAGAAACGCCATGGCAACCAGAGCGCCATGGAAACAGCAGAATAATAAATCAGCAGCACATGAAAGGAGGTGTAAAATAGCCTACTATATGGGATAACAACAACATATCTAACCCTTTACATTTTAGCATCTTCAGGTTGCTGGGAGATGGTGTTCTTGGTGAAAAAACAGCTAAGGACGCTGGGAGTTGGTGTTTTTAGTGAGTGTGAAAGATAGCTGTAAAGATGGAGAACTACTCCCATGCCTATAGACAGAGAGAGAGAGAGAGAGAGAGAGAGAGAGAGACCATCCCGGGGGAAACAGCTAAGAACGCTGGGAGATGAAAGAATGTGAAAGAATTCTGTAAAGGGAATCGAGATCCAAGATAGAGAACTACTCCCACACCTAGAGAGAGAGAGAGAGAGAGAGACCGGGGACATGTACCAGGGATGAAGAGATCGGCGATTGTGGGGGAGGAAAAAGAGAGACAAGCGAGAGGGCAGATAACAAGAGTGAGACGGAGCGATGAAGAGAGGCAGAGCTGATGCAGCTCTAAGCAGAACGAATGTGCTTGGTTCTGCTGGAAATGGGTCATACATCTCAAACAACCGCTCTCTCTCGCTCCTCTCCAATTTACCAGCATACACTCTATGCACGACTATAACATACCCTTCCCGCTTTCCACTACACACTCAACACTAAACTACACAACAGTCTTTCCCCTAGTTTAATGTCCAGGCAGGGTGCCCAGGCCCCTTACACAACATCTAAATCCTCTGGCATGAAAATGACCAATTGCACCAATAGAAGCCCAACTCATCCTTATAGGCAGGGGCCAACAGAGAGAGGCACCGCCTATACATCTGTAGGGGAAGCACTGCCACACATTACACAGAAGTCAACAGAGAGAGGCACCGCCTATACATCTGTAGGGGAAGCACTGCCACACATTACACAGAAGTCAACAGAGAGAGGCACCGCCTATACATCTGTAGGGGAAGCACTGCCACACATTACACAGAAGTCAACAGAGAGAGGCACCGCCTATACATCTGTAGGGGAAGCACTGCCACACATTACACAGAAGTCAACAGAGAGAGAAAGAGAGACACACACAAGGACACAGACTTTCACACCACTGATCTAAATATGAGGGGGGTTGTGCAGGCCACAGAAGGATAATGTCACCTGACATTTAATGCTCGGGTTGCCAGTGTGGCGTCAGGGTTTCTGCCTGGGTTGCCAGGTTTAGAGACTAAAGCTGAAATCACGCCCTCAGTTGAGATTTGGACCCCATCGCCATCTCTCTCTCTGTCCAGACAGAAAGGGGAAAGGGATAGAGGGAGAGATACTCTGCAGAGGGATGACTGACAGACAGAAAGAGAGAGAGAAAGGAAGGAAGGAAGGAAGGAAGGAAGGAAGGAAGGAAGGAAGGAAGGAAGGAAGGAAGGAAGGAAGGAAGGAAGGAAGGGGGATGATAGAGTGAGAGAGGGGGGGGACTGTATGAGGGAGAGATGGAGGGATCATGAAGGTATGAAAATAAATGAAATGATGATGAAAAGGACCCCCAGAGGTTTGGTCTCCACCCAGCTAAATTAGTAGTCCTGTGTGTGTGTGTCCTCTGTTTCATTTAAAGAGAGGAGGTCTGGCAGTCATAACTCATTCAGAACAGATTTCATAAGAGTAAATATATTAGTTCATATACACTACTGTACTTTACACACACACGCCGCAGGCATGGACGCATGCACATATACACACACAATATGTGCCACTCTCATGCTTACATTGAATCAATATGGCACAGTATAGCATTTACCCCAGCCACTGGGACTGAGAGAGAGGGGGGAGAGAGAGAGCGGCATCCCTGTTTCACCCCACAGCCCTGTGGAAAGAAATGGGTGTTTTTTTATTTTATTTTAATAAAAAAATATTATTTTTTAATTTTACCCCTTTTTCTCCCCAATTTCGTGGTATCCAATTGTTTTAATAGCTACTATCTTGTCTCTTGCTAAAACTCCCATACGGGCTCGGGAGAGACGAAGGTGGAAAGTCACGCGTCCTCCGATACACAACCCAACCAAGCTGCACTGCATCTTAACACAGTGCGCATCCAACCCAGAAGCCAGCCGCACCGATGTGTCGGAGGCAACCCTGGGCACAGGAGTCACTGGTGCGTGCTGAGACAAGGATATCCCTCCTGGCCAAACCCTCCCTAATGCGAATGACGCTAGGCCAATTGTGCGTCACCCCACAGATCTCCCAGTCGCGGCCGGTTATGACAGACCCTGGGCACGAACCCAGGGTCTCTGGTGGCACAGCTGGCGCCCTTAACCACTGTGCCACCCGGGAGGCCCAGAAATTGGTGTTTTTTAAAACAATTTTAACCAAAGTGTGCGGTTAAAATTGGCAAAAACACACATTTCTTTCCACAGGGCAGTGGGGTGAGACAGGGATGCAGCTTAAGCCCAACCCTCTTCAACATATATATTTAACGACGAATTGGCAAGGCCACTAGAACGAATTGGCAAGGCCACTAGAAGTCTTCAGCACCCGCCCTCACCCTACTAGAATTTGTAGTCAAATGTGCTTCTGTCACCAACCAAAGAGGGCCTACAGCAGCACCTAGATATTCTGCACAGATTCTGACAGACCTGTGCCCTGACAGTATTCCTCAGTCTTCCAAAAAAGGTCCTGTCGCCAGGACCACGAATACAAATTTCATCTTGACACTGTTGCCCTAGAGCACACAAAAAACTATACATACCCCGGCCTAAACATCAGCGCCACAGGTAACTTCCACAAAGCTGTAAATGAGCTGAGAGACAAGGCAAGAAGGGCATTCTATGCCATCAAAAAGGAACATAAAATTTGACATACCAATTAGGATCTGGCTAAAAATACTTAAACCAGTTATAGAATCCAATGCCCTTTATGGTTGTGAGGTCTGGGGTCCGCTCACCAACCAAGAATTCACAAAATGGGACAAACATTTTGAGTTGCACTTATCCTCCTGCCTAATGTATGACATTAGAGACACATATTTCCCTCAGATTACACAGATCCACAAAGAATTCGAAAACAAACCCGATTTTGATCAACTCCCATATCTATTGGGTGAAATGCCACAGTGTGCAATTACAGCAGCAAGATTTGTGCCCTGTTGCTACAAGAAAAGGGCAACCAGTGAAGGACAAACACCATGGTGGACTGTGGTGGACCCCTATCGGTCAGGCCTCCCCTTCCACTGTTTCCGGGGGATATGGAGGTGTGATGTCACAGTGTAGAAAATGTACTACATCTTTAACAACGCCCATGGAGACACACACAACCGGTCAAAAGTACTAACACCACAATGTTTCCAGTTTTTATTGAAATTCACATTTTATTGTCTTAATGTACTCTGAAATTAAAGCATAGAACAGATAAACAATTGGAGACAAATAAAGAAACCATGGAATTGTTTTGTTTAACAAAATTGTATCAACATTTTTGACTCTATATCTACATTTTTTGATAAAAGTAGCGACCTTTTGCTGACATAACAGCCGGACACACATTCTTTCTACAATGGAAATCAAACATTGTTAGGAAAACTCTTTCCAACACCATTGCAGAAGTTCCCACAAAGGTGTTGCACCTGTAGGTTGCTTTGCTTTCACCCTTCTGCCCAGTTCATGACAAACCAAGTATGGAGACTGTGCTGGCTATTCCATGATTTGAAGTCTACCGTGTTGTTCTTTTCTTCTAAGGTAGTTCTGACATAGCCTGGAGGTGTGTTCTGGGTCATTATCTTGCTGTAGGATGAACCCCATAGCCTGGAGGTGTGTTCTGGGTCATTATCTTGCTGTAGGATGAACCCCATAGCCTGGAGGTGTGTTCTGGGTCATTATCTTGCTGTAGGATGAACCCCATTGCCTGGAGGTGTGTTCTGGGTCATTATCTTGCTGTAGGATGAACCCCATTGCCTGGAGGTGTGTTCTGGGTCATTATCTTGCTGTAGGATGAACCCCATTGCCTGGAGGTGTGTTCTGGGTCATTATCTTGCTGTAGGATGAACCCCATAGCCTGGAGGTGTGTTCTGGGTCCTTATTTTGCTGTAGGATGAACCCCATTGCCTGGAGGTGTGTTCTGGGTCATTATCTTGCTGTAGGATGAACCCCATTGCCTGGAGGTGTGTTCTGGGTCATTATCTTGCTGTAGGATGAACCCCATTGCCTGGAGGTGTGTTCTGTGTCATTATCTTGCTGTAGGATGAACCCCATAGCCTGGAGGTGTGTTCTGGGTCATTATCTTGCTGTAGGATGAACCCCATAGCCTGGAGGTGTGTTCTGGGTCATTATCTTGCTGTAGGATGAACCCCATAGCCTGGAGGTGTGTTCTGGGTCATTATCTTGCTGTAGGATGAACCCCATAGCCTGGAGGTGTGTTCTGGGTCATTATCTTGCTGTAGGATGAACCCCATAGCCTGGAGGTGTGTTCTGGGTCATTATCTTGCTGTAGGATGAACCCCATAGCCTGGAGGTGTGTTCTGGGTCATTATCTTGCTGTAGGATGAACCCCATAGCCTGGAGGTGTGTTCTGGGTCATTATCTTGCTGTAGGATGAACCCCATAGCCTGGAGGTATGTTCTGGGTCATTATCTTGCTGTAGGATGAACCCCATAGCCTGGAGGTATGTTCTGGGTCATTATCTTGCTGTAGGATGAACCCCATAGCCTGGAGGTATGTTCTGGGTCATAATCTTTCTGTAGGATGAACCCCTGACCAACTAGGTGCACAACAGAGGGTATTGCAAGGCACTGCAAAATGCTGTGGTAGCCATTTTGGTTCAGGGTGCCACTCACTCTGTGCAAGTCGTCGACTCTGGTTCCAGGAAAAGAGCCGCTGACCATCACGCTTCCTCCTCCATGTTTGACAGTTGCTGTCACACACTGAGAAACCATCCTTTCAGCTACTCGACGGCGTACAAAAACCCTGTATGAGGAACCATCCTTTCACCTACTCGACGGCGTACAAAAACCCTGTATGAGGAACCATCCTTTCACCTACTCGACGGCGTACAAAAACCCTGTATGAGGAACCATCCTTTCAGCTACTCGACGGCGTACAAAAACCCTGTATGAGGAACCATCCTTTCACCTACTCGACGGCGTACAAAAACCCTGTATGAGGAACCATCCTTTCAGCTACTCGACGGCGTACAAAAACTCTGTATGAAGAACCATCCTTTCACCTACTCGACGGCGTACAAAAACCCTGTATGAGGAACCATCCTTTCAGCTACTCGACGGCGTACAAAAACTCTGTATGAAGAACCATCCTTTCACCTACTCGACGGCGTACAAAAACCCTGTATGAGGAACCATCCTTTCAGCTACTCGACGGCGTACAAAAACCCTGTATGAGGAACCATCCTTTCACCTACTCGACGGCGTACAAAAACCCTGTATGAGGAACCATCCTTTCAGCTTCTCGACGGCGTACAAAAACCCTGTATGAGGAACCAAAGATTTCATCGGCCCATAAGACCGTCTTCCAGTCTTCAGTAGTCCACTGGCGGTGCTTCGTGGCCCAGGCAAGTCTCTTTTTCTTATTTTGCCATCATAGCAATGGCCTTCATACTGTCACTCGACCTGTCAAACCTGCAGCTCGAAGTCTCCTCTTCACAGTTGAAACTGAGACTTGCTGACTTCGACCAGTGTTAAGCTGTGCTTGAAGCTGTTGTTCTATGAGCCACCTATCACGCAAGCTGTTGACTCTCAGAAACTTGTCTTCTGATTCTGTTGTGGCTTTGGCTCTGCCAGACCTCTTCCTGTCAGAGTTTCCTCCAGTTCCCAAGTGCCTTTTGATGGTGTAGGAAACTGTACTCACTGACGCCTTGGGTTTCTTTGCAATTTCTCTAAAGGAAAGACCTACACTTTCAAGGGTTATAATGGTCTGTCTGTCTTCCTTTGTTAATTGCCTTTTTCTCGCCATTATGATAGCAATATACTACTTCCTGCAGTACAATAGTGTCCAAATAATGCTTAAGAGGGTGTAGTAACAGTCTGTTCCAACACTGCTTTTATACAGACAGAGGGTTTGAGAATAATCAACAAACCTTGGGACACCTGTAGGGATTGTTAACGTCAACTTTCAAGGCTTAATGTATGTCCATTGCTGCAGAACAGCTGTAAATTGTTAACCCTTTACTTGTTCCCTGAAAAAAGGCATTTTTTACAACTCTGAAATGTACCTTATTTTTCAGTTTTTGGTTACCCAAACTTTTTTTTCTCTTTTTTTTTAAACCTCTGGCAGTTTACCTCTTACCTTTATACCATTTCAGGTTATTCACTGGACATTCAATAAAATGTCAATAAAAACTGGGAAAATGGGGGTGTTCTAAAACTTTTGACTGGAAGTGTACACGCACACAGAATGAATGACGTCACAGTAAGAAGGGACGGTTGTTAAAGCTATATCAGATCGAGATAAACAAGGATGGGGGTAAGTAGCCTACAGTTAGAGGATAACACATTCATGCACAGATGATACAAGTGTGTGTGTGTGTGTGTGTGTGTGTGTGTGTGTGTGTGTGTGTGTGTGTGTGTGTGTGTGTGTGTGTGTGTGTGTGTGTGTGTGTGTGTGTGTGTGTGTGTGTGTGTGTGTGTGTGTGTGTGTGTGTGTGTGTGCCGCCTTTGTTTGTGACACCATGATGGAAAGAATTAGAAACAGGGAGGAGATGGAGGTGAGGAGAAAAGAGGACGGAAGAAAGGAGAAGGAAGAGGAGGAGGAAGAGGAAGGACTGAGGAGGTGGGGAGGTTGGGCACCATCCCGAGTGGGGTGAATTGGGAAAGAATGCGGCCCTGCTTTATGTGTTAGAAACAAAGAACACACCAGCCATGTCTAAACCTATTATGCTTAGGTTGTCACAACAACCTGTCAATATATTAGCATATAATAGATTATACTGCAGGAAACACATGTAGTTTATAGAAAAATGTTTTCTACTGGGCCAAACTCAGTGGGCTAGCAAACTGGTGGCCGGACTAGAGATCTGTTAGCGCCGCTGGCAAAGAGAGAGCGAAAAGTCGTAAATTAGCTGATTGATCTGGGAGAATCGGTAACAACGCAATTTAAACATCTCTCTCTCTCTCTCCTTTATCTCTCTCTCTCCTTTATCTCTCTCTCTCTCTCCTTTATCTCTCTCTCTCCTTTATCTCTCTCTCTCTCTGCAGTGACGGAATCCAGTGCTGTGTAACGCTTTTTAAATTGTATTATTGTTGATGTTGTGTTGTGTTTCTTCTCACTTTTGTTCATTTCACTTGCTTTGGCATTGGTTTCCAAAACCAATAAAACCCCTTTGACTTAAGAGATTCGGACATGGCGTTAATAATCCATAATAACAACCATCGCCATCGCTGTCTCACCTACAGTCAATTCATATCCTTCCATTTCGCCTTCATCTTCCTCCTCTCTCCACCCCCCCACCCCCCTCCCCCCCTCAAATCCCGCAATAGCCACACCTCCCATCCTCCCTCTCCGAGACACAGCCCCACACAGTCACCCCAGAGAGGGTAGAAAGAATCCTCCCACTGATCATACAAGTATAGCCACTAATAACCCAGGAGGTTAGTAGCTTGACAATACCACGCTTTTCTCCCTAAACAGATTGGTCTTAATCCGAAACGCAGCTTTATGGAAAGACTAGCCTATTTTCTGGTCAGTCTGCATTTAGCCAATTAGGCTACTCCTCTCCTCCTCTGAGAGAATGGACAGATGAGGATGGCTGTGCAGGCTACATGATGAGTGGTGTGGTGCCATTTTAGCACATCCTGTCAGTAGACTTTAGTCTAATATGATAGGTAGGCTAGCATTCACTTGTGTTGATGACATTGGCCTACATTTTGAGAGAGAGAGAGAGAGCGAGAAAGCAAATGTTTTCGATATTGTGACACATAACCTACACCTACTGTATTTTTGCAGAGTTTTATTATGCTTGTGTCTGTCGAGGGTCGGCCATAAATAGATTCTCGTTGAACCACCATCATAGTCTACACCAAATAAAAATGTCCAAACGATATTCACAACACAGGTTTATGACAGGCTACCACGTAATTTATATTTATATAATTAGGCTAACCAGTACCGGGGAAATATAATATTAAACCGGGGAAAAGCCCATCTCACCTCCGCGAAAAACGCTTCCATTCTTCTCTATGTTGCTGCCCGGCGCGCGTGAAGTCAGTCGGTGGGCAGACGCTTGTCCCAGTGTTAACAGAGAACTAAATCACAGCGGGCACCGGGGAAGCTCGGGGTGGGTGGAGGTGGAATAGGCTCCTTGGTCCTGGTCGGTGGTGATTTCCATTCATTTGTAAACGTCCCGATTTAAATACGAACGGCTACAATCCCTGATGTGTGTTCCCACCCAACGCGAACAGAGAGAGAGAGAGAGAGAGAGAGAGAGAGAGAGAGAGAGAGAGAGAGAGAGAGAGAGAGAGAGAGAGAGAGAGAGAGAGAGAGAGAGAGAGAGAGAGAGAGAGAGAGAGAACACACTCCTCTTCTCCGTGTGTGCCGTTATAAAAATGTAAGATAAATCCCAAACATGGAAGCCAACGGTTCCCTCTTCAGTCCTGACGGTGAACTGACGGACTCCACCGAGCGGCAACTGGGGGTGTGTTTGTGTGAAACCGAATAATGGTAAGGATAATGATTATGAGAGACAGAGTGAGGTAGCAACGTTATCATCGCGTGCACATCTTTATCCAAACAGTTTTTTCACCACCACAACAGAGGCCCTGATACACGAGTCTCAGGAATTCTCTGTTTGTTTCTGTAGAGGAGGAAAATAACAGGATGTAAACAGAGCTGGGAGCCACACGCGCGCACACACCCAGTTAATCATTGGGCTAGTAACCGAAAGGTTGCTGGATCGAATCCCCGAGCTGACAAGGTAAAAGTCTGTAGTTCTGCCCCAGAACAAGGCAGTTAACCCACTGTTCCCCGGTCGCCGAAGACGTGGATATCGATTATGGCAGCCCCGTCGCACCTCTCTGATTCAGAGGGGTTGGGTTAAATGCGGAAGACACATTTCAGTTGAATGCATTCAGTTGTACAACTGACTAGGTATCCCCCTTTCCCTTTCATTATGTGAACTTTGCCGCTCTGGCGCTCTGGGCTGTGACAGTAGCTGGAGTGAGTCACATTCCCTCTGGGCTGAAAGAAAATAGAACTCACACGCATGTACGCGCCGCACACACACACACACACACACACACACAATATCTAACCCGCAAATACAGAAAATGCACTATAGGCTACAGTCAAAAACGGCAGAACGATTTTTTGACAGTGGGTGCAGGATTTTTTGACAGTGGGTGCAGGATTTTTTGACAGTGGGTGCAGGATCTTTTGACAGTGGGTGCAGGATCTTTTGACAGTGGGTGCAGGATCTTTTGACAGTGGGTGCAGGATATTTTGACAGTGGGTGCAGGATATTTTGACAGTGGGTGCAGGATATTTTGACAGTGGGTGCAGGATCTTTTGACAGTGGGTGCAGGATTTTTTGACAGTGGGTGCAGGATCTTTTGACAGTGGGTGCAGGATCTTTTGACAGTGGGTGCAGGATCTTTTGACAGTGGGTGCAGGATCTTTTGACAGTGGGTGCAGGATCTTTTGACAGTTGGTGCAGGATTTTTTGACAGTGGGTGCAGGATCTTTTGACAGTGGGTGCAGGATCTTTTGACAGTTGGTGCAGGATTTTTTGACAGTGGGTGCAGGATCTTTTGACAGTTGGTGCAGGATTTTTTTCCTTCTGATTTAGATATGTTTCTGCATATAATTTTGGACATTTTTTGCAAGCTATTTGTTAGTCAACTTTTCTATAATTAGATAAATGTAGTTTCTCTTCTGTCATTATATGTTGCCCTTGAAGACTAAATAAACCCTTGCTCAACGGAATAGTGTAATAGATCGATAGAATGAACGCGTGAATATTAGTTGATATACAGTTGACATCAGTAAAGTTTTCTTTCGCGGATCAAATACGTTTCGGGACTGTGATAACATACAATAACACAAAGGAAAACAACGGGAAGATTTTCTGTTCAAAATGTCCAAATGACATCAGTTTGACCGGTTATAAGGAAAAAATAAAGCTGTGAAAACGACCCAACGTGTTTCTGATAAGATTTCAGTTCGGCTTCGATGCACATTTTATGTGGTTGAAATACTATCACATTTTATTATGCTTTTATGTTGAAGACAGACCCTTTATAGATGGTATCTAACTGAGCATTCCATTATCTCAAGAGGCAGAAATAAATAAATCACATTTCTTCACACCTGTTCCCAAGTCCAAATTTTGCCTACATTTGGTGTATAACATTACGGCAATAAATGCTTAATTCTGCAGGAGTTAATATTAAGGCTATGTTAGAGGTTATGGACCTACAGTCTGTGTCCAGATGTCAGTTTACATTTAACCCATCTAAACAGAAGGCTAGTTTTCTTCACATGCCATAAGCCTATTTGAAGTCCCGTCTTGTGACTGTCGAATTTGTATAGCGCCTCACAAACATCACACATAACACAGCTGGCACTACTATTATCCTTTTTAACCACTTCACCAAATATTTTACAAAGATTACTTTTCTGTCCCTCCCTTCTGTTTATTTTCAACTCTCCTTTCGCTGCTTTTGTCTTTTTTAATTAAACTTCGACAATGTCCTTTTTGCCTCCGTGGATTGAGTTCACTTTTTTCTGCCCCTTCCTAAACCCAGTCTTCAGAGCCTCGCGGATATAATAGCGTGGACTGCAGGTTATTAGTCAACCTGCGCATCACTAACACACACACACACACACACACACACACACACACACACACACACACACACACACACACACACACACACACACACACACACACACACACACACACACACACACACACACACACACACACACACACACCTCTGTCTTCCCTTCACTGGATCTATCACGTGAGCAGTATTCTCTTGTTCTCTCCAGACTTCCAGAAAGAGGGCACAGGTGCCACCATATGAGCGCACACACCGACCAAGAGTGATGGATCCTGGGACAGAAACCGCCCTCAGGGCCTGAAGTGATACTATGCCCTCTCTCTATCGGTCTCTCTCAGTCTCTCTGCATGTGTATGCCCTTTAGGCATGTCACATGTTGTCTGTGGGAAATCCCATCACTCACAATGTCAAAGCCAATCAGTTTTATGGGGAAATGGCTGTAAATATATTTTTATCAACCTCTCTCTTCCTCTCTCTTTCTTTATCTTTTCTGTCTAGATACACATTTATAACCGTCTGAAATAAGATACAAAAAGAGAGAGGACACCTACAGGCTATTCATCTGAGAGAGTGAGCACAGAGACAGAGAGAGATAGAGGGGAAACTATCCAACTGTGGTTCTGGAAAGCTACCCGGAGTGCAGGGTTTCATTCCAGCCCTGCAGAAACACACCTGATTCAACTAATTATGGTCCAGACAGAGAGAAGACCTGGATTAGTGGAATATTTGAATCAGATGTGTCTGTGATGCGCAAAAAACAAAAGCTTACTTATTGTGAGGCTCTGGATGAGAGCATCTGCTAAATTACTCAAATGTCTGTGACTGGTGTGAATTAGCCAGTGGAGAGTAAAGCTTGTATCAGATCAGTTCTAAGAAACAGGATCTTCAGACTGGAACCTTATATGGTCACACATTTTCAAGAAGTGTAAACTTTCCGTTGACAGTTGAGAAGAAGCAAGAGGCAGGCCTATGATACAACCAGGGTTCATGAAGCACCAGTTGTATGTGGTTCTGTCCCCATCAGCATGTTCAATCTGAGTTTGAGTTTATATTATTTTTTACAGGGACAGTGCACATTAATAATCAACCTTTTGGTAAAAGTGACGGTTTTAGCCAGCCGGCTCATTTTCAACCGCAGTCCCTGGGCAGGTTATTAAAAACAATAAATGAGATGTTTTCGCCTATCAGAGACCTTCACCACTGCATTCTGCTCTGATATGTCAGACCCTCCTCGATTCTGTGGAAAAGATGAGGAGATATTGGGCTCAGCATCACGGGGTCACCAGTATTGCCACATGGAGGAATAAGATAACTGACCAAAAGCAGATATAAGGAGACTGGTTCACCACAACACATCAAATCAAATGTTATTTGTCACATGTGCCGAATACAACAGGTATTTCACCGTACAGTGAAATGCTTACTTAACCCTTAACCAACAATACAGTTTAAAGAATTAAAATAAATAAATAAATGAATAAGGAACAACAATAAAATAACAGTAGCGAGGCTATATACATGGGCTTCCGGTACAGAGTCAATATGCGGGGGCACCGGTTAGTCGAGGTAATTGAGGTAATATGTGCATGTAGGTAAAGTGACTATGCATGGATAATAAACAGAGAGTAGCAGAAGCATAAAAATTGGGAATCAGGGTGGTGCAAATAGTCTGGGTAGCTAAATAGTCTGGGTAGCCATTTGATTAACTGTTCAAGAGTCTTACGGCTTGGAGGTAGAAGCTGTTAAGAAGCCTTTTTGACATAGACTTGGCGCTCCCGAGCCACTTGCCATGCACTAGCAGAGAGAACAGTCTATGACTAGGGTCGCTTGAGTCCTTGGCAATTTTTGGGGCCTTCCTCTGACACTGCCTGGTATAGAGGTCCTGGATGGCAGGAAGCTTGGCCCCAGTGATGTACTGGGCCGTACGCACTACCCTCTGTAGTGCAATTGCGTTTGAAGGCAGAGCAGTTGCCATACCATCTTGTGATGCAACCAGTCAGGATGTTCTCGATGGTTCAGCTGCAGAACTTTTTTAGGATCTGAGGAGCCGTGCCAAATCTTTTCAGTCTCCTGAGGGGGAATAGGTGTTGTCGTGCCCGCTTCATGACTGTCTTGGTGTGTTTGGACCATCATTGTTCGTTGGTGATGTGGACAACAAGGAACTTGAAGCTCTCAACCTGCCCCACTACGTCCCCGTCGATTAGAATGGGGGCGTGCTCGGTCCTCCTTTTCCTGTAGTCCACAATCATCTCCTTTGTCTTGATCACATTGAGGGAAAGGTTGTTGTCCTGGCACCATGCGGTTGTCTCATCGTTGTCAGTGATCAGGCCTACCACTATTGTGTTGTCTGCAAACTTAATGATGGTGTTGGAGTCATGCTTGACCATGCAGTCATGAGTGAACAGGAAGTACAGGAGGGTACTGAGCATGCACCACAGAGGGGCCCCTGTGTTGAGGATCAGCGTGGCGGATGTGTTGTTACCTACCCTTACCAACTGGGGGCGGCCCGTCAGGAAGTCCAGGATCCAGTTAGAGGGAGGTGTTTAGTCCCAGGGTCCTTAGCTTAGTGATGAGCTTTGAGGGCACTCTGGTGTTGAACACTAAACTGTAGTCAATAAATACCATTCTCAGGTAGGTGTTCCTTTTGTCCAGGTGGGGAAAAGGGCAATGTGGAGTGCATCATCTATGGATCTGTTGGGGCAGTATGTAAATTGGAGTGGGTCTAGGGTTTCTGGGATAATGGTGTTGATGTGAGCTATGACCAGCCTTTCAAAGCACTTCATGGCTACAGACTACAGATGTGTTCTTGGGCACAGGGACTATGGTGGTCTGTGAAGACACTTGTCAGTTGGTCAGCACATGCTCGGAGTACAAGTCCTGGTAATCCGTCTGAATGTTGACCTGTTTAAAGGTCTTACTCACATGTGTTACGGAGAGAGTGATCACACAGTCATCCGGAACAGCTGATGCTCTCATGCATGCTTCAGTGTTGCTTACCTCGAAGCTAGCATAGAAGTTATTTAACTCATCCGGTAGGTTTGTGTCACTGGGCAGCTCGCTGTGCTTCCCATCAGTAGAGACAGGATGTGTACAATGGCTTCAGTCACAAAGCTGAGTGTCATACTGGCTGTTCTGATCCGAACCTCCCATGCTGTCCAAGAAACCTATGAGATTATAGAAGGTGATGAATATCTCTTTTACGATGATGAGTAAAATGAAAACTGTCTGATATCCAACTCTAAAGCTGAAGAGAGCCTGTTGCTGTTGAACACTTCTAACCCTACACCTGAGAAATCCACACTGGATTCAGAATTATGGAAGCGGCTGAAGCTCATCTCAGAGCATTTGAACTGTCCTGCTCCAGAACCTGTCTCAGTCATACTCTGGTCTATACAAGGTGGAGTGCTGAACAGCTGGCAAGGTGTCACTCCATAAAAGCATCAACCTCACCATCTGCAGTACTGTACATGGTCGAACAGTGTCTTAATAATGTATGCTCATTTCAGAGGGAGCTAATTAGACCTGCTGTACTTCCCAAATAGGACAGAGGAATGGTCCCAGGAAAGCCCAGTTGGAAGCCACACCAAAGTATCACCATCTCAAACCCACTCAAGGCCTGGAAAAATCCTTACTGACCAAGAGAAGCAGACAGACTATTTTGTGAATGGAGCATCGTCAGGAAATGACACCCAAACACTCAGGGTATTACTTGTGCATAAAAGTGTCCCCACTAAAAATCTTCAGAATATATAATCTGCTGGTGTGCCCCAAATCTGAGCCCCTCATTGAGTTCTTCTCAGCGGGAGGGGATGTTGTAACTCTGATGTCAAGGAGTATGATAGGTTAGTGTGCTATAGAAAGACTGCTAAAGTGGACAACGTTATTCTGATAGGGAGGAGTGACATACCTACATATAGAGATGATGAGTACAAACAAATGCATAAAGATTTAGATGGCAGATTGAATGCATCTCCCCTTTCTGTCTCTCTGGTCCTCTCTAACCTCTCACTGGAGGACAGTGGGGAGTACTAGTATGCTGTCATGTCTAAGACAGACTGTTTATCAATAACTACAACCTTCTTGATCAACGGGGAGAGGGTTCCCTTTGGCATCGACTCCACGCTCTATGCAGTTTACTCTTCACTGACGGCCTGTGCTCTGCTGGAGATTGTCTGTGTCACGGTGAACCTGAGGACCAGGAGAAGAGACCAGGCTTCTCTGAAGGCCCAAAGGTATCATGTTTAGGTAAGCCACAGATGCAGACAGTGTAGAAGTAACAAGAGTTTATTACAATCACCGGGGCAGGCAAACGACAGGTCAAGGCAGGCAGGAGTCAGTAATCTAGAAAGGGTGTAAAGGGTCCAGAACGGCAGGCAGTCTCAGGGTCAGGGCACACAGCACTGTCAAAACCGGGAGGGCCTAGAAAACAGGCGCAGGAAAACAGGCAGGAGCAGGGAAACAAATGCTGGTAGGTTTTACGAACGAAACGAACTGGCAACAGACAAACAGAGAACACAGGTATAAATACACAGGGGGTAATGAGGAAGATAGGCAACACCTGGGGGGGGGGGGGTGGAAACAATCACATAGACAGGTGAAACAGATCAGGGTCTGACAGTACCCCCCCTCTAGCGGCGCCACCTGGCATCCTACCTGGGTGCATACCTGGATTACAGCCATTTCCCTGGAAACAGGAGACAAAGGGCTGTGAGACATGGGTTTAACTCTGGATACATGAAAGGTGGGATGTATACGAAGGGTATGGGGCAACAGAAGATGAACAGCAGAGAGGCTAATAATTTTGGAGATGGGGAAACGGGCCGATAAACCGGGGGGAGAGTTTGCGGGATTCCACTCGGATGGGCAGATCCCGGGTGGATAGCCATACATTCTGCCTGAGACGATACCGGGGAGCCATGGTCCGGTGGCGATCCACTTGTCATCGATACCTGGCGGTGGTCTTGAGGAGGGCCGATCGGGTTCTCCTCCAGGTACAACGACAGCAGCGGACAAACATCTGAGCAGAAGGTATGCCGACCTCGGGTAGCGGTTCTCCACCGTGATGTCATTGAGACCTCGGTAGTCAATGCACGGATGCAGGGAGGGGGAGGCAGAAGTATGGATGAACCCAGTAGCTAGGGGGTCCACAATGTAGGTCTCCATAGCCTTGGTCTCCGGACCCGACAGAGAGTACAGTCGTCTCCGGGGTGGAGTGGTGCCTGGGAGAAGATCAATCCCACAGTCATATGGTCGGTGCGGCGGCAGTGAAGAGCCCTGGGCCTTCCTGAACACCTCCCCATGGTCCTGGTACTCCGCATGAATTGATAGAAAGACGTCCCGGAACAGGCTGCGCTGACTTCAGGCAGTGGGCGTGGCAGAACGGGTTCTGATGGCACCGGCAGACCAGTCAATGAGGGAGTTGTGTCGCTGGAGCCAGGAGAACCCCAACACCACGGGAACCTGAGGAGACTTAATGAGCAGGAACTGGATCGTCTCGCTGTGGTTCCCTTACACACGTAGGTTGATAGGGGTGGTATTGTGGGTGACCCGGCCAATGGACCGCCCGTCCAGTGCTCTAACATCCATGGGAATGGAGAGGGGTTGAGTAAGGATATCCAGCTCTGAAGCCAGGGTAGCATTCATAAAGCTCTCTTCAGCCCCAGAGTCGATGAGTACCCGGAGAGATTTTGACTGGTTCCCCCACAGCAAGATGGCATGAAAAAGATTGCGAGTAAGGGGAGAAGAAAGGTTCTCTGTATGGTCCACCAGAGTACTTGCTCCTTCCGATGAGTCTGGTCTTTTAGTGGACAGGTGGAGACTAAATTACCAGTAGTCCCGCAATACAGGCAACTCTTAGTGTGAAGCCTGTATAGCCCTTCAGCAGGAGACAGTCTAGCTCTGCCTAGTTGCATGGGCTCGGGAAGAGGTGCATCGTCAGTCTTCGGAGGCTCTCGTGGGAACTCGGGTAGCCTCAGATTCTCTTGGCAATGGAGCCGTCGGGAACTTCCGGGATACCCCGGGGGCGAAGTGGAATCAACTCTCCTGTCCTTCCTTCATTCCTGTAGTCGTACATCGATCCGAATGATCAAGGCGATGAGCGAGTCGAGATCCACCTGTAGTTCTCAGGCTGCAAGCTCATCTTTAACTTCCTCCGATACTCCATGTAGGAATGTGTCGAACAGCGCTTCTGAGTTCCAAGCACCCTCAGCTGCCGACGTGCGGAAATCCACTGTGTAGTCTGCCACACTACGGGAGTCTTGGCGTAGCTGGAGCAGCATGCGACCAGCCTCTTGCACGGACAACGGAGAAAGGAGCAGGAAAACAGGCAGGAGCAGGGAAACTCTGGTAGGTTTTACGAACAAAACGAACTGGCCACAGACAAAGATAAATACACAGGGGATGATGGGGAAGATGGGCGACACCAGGGTGGGGGGGGGGGGGGGGGGGTGTGAGGCAATCACAAAGACAGGTGAAACATATCAGGGTGTGACATGAAGGACTGCAGACAAGATGCAGGGGCAGCAGCACAGCACGGTGGAGCAGGAGAGTGAAGAGAGAAGAGAGAAGGACAGTGAGGTGTTGAAGAGTTAGTGCCCTGATGTAGCTTTTCCCCCTCACGTATTCACTAGGTTTAAAGTGCATATTCAGGTTATTTTGTTACTTCTATCAGCTATAGGCTAGTATTGACTATTTCTGTGCGTAACAAAGCTAATGGAATTGTGTAAAGCAGCTAGCTTTATGTGTTCTAAAAGGCACAAAAATATAATTAAAGTATTTCCAAAGCAACTTATATAGCGACTTTAAATCTTTGAAAGTTGTAAATATTCTCTTAATGTGAATGAATATTTGATATGTCTTGACGGAAGTAGTTACACATTTTGTTTATTGCTCAATGCTTGTGCTTATTCAAAGAAAGAAATACGACGTTTAAAATATTATTAATTTCTTTCATGACGAAGATGCAATCAGCCAATTGGGCTTCAGTCAGAGAACAGATTAATATAACATTATGCTTGTTTATTTTATTCCAGTGAAGTTGTATGTCCTGGTTGCTCTGATCTTGAGTCAAAACATGTTCTTATATTGTCTCCTCAGCTTCCTCTCTCTCCTAGAAACAAACCCCAGATAGTTACAATAATCATGAAAGGATAAGCTTCAGCCCTTCATCCTTGATATGACAGTTGTATGTGTAACAGTAAATTGACCCCCCCCCCCACACACACACACACACACAACACTGACATCCATCCCACGTCTGCCCACCATTCATTATTTCATTACCCCCTGACTCAAACATAGAGGACAGAAAATGTATCTCACTAACCCATCCCCCCTACTATCACAAACACATTACTCAAAACCCTCTGACACAAAGCTACTTGAATACTGTATAGTGTTTGCAGTTGTATGTATACTGTTATGCATGTTTTAGTGTGTGCATGTACAGTATGCATCTACATGAGTATGTGTGTCAGTCTGGTTCTTTAATGTCTGCTCTGGTCTTGCAGGGAAGCAGAGTTGGAGGGAAGGGGGAGAGAGATTTTAAGGGAATACAGTAGGCGAAGGGGGGGGCGATCTAATTAAGAATCCCATGAGAGATTACTTCATCCTGGATACCCCCTATCACCACAGGGGACTCCCCCCCCCACAACACACACACGCACATACACCAATGACAGCATGTCTTCTGACTAAATTATCTGGCGTGGCGACCTCCTGGTTCCCTACAGACAGAGAGGTAATTTAATCAGCTATATCCCCTTCAGCCACGCATGCCCACGTGCGTGCACACACACGCACACTGACACAGCTTAGTTAGCCAAGACAGCCCATTCATACATCTGTAACCAACAATGACAGTGAGACTGTACAAAAGCACCCAGAGTGGAGCAGCATACTGCTGAGATGGACTTGACTAGGCAAGTTGATTTCACCTGTTGACACTCTCATGCAATCACACACCTGTCACTAATTATCAGCACTGCCCCGATTGGCTCATTCACACTTCTAGTTTGTATTTAAAGCCTGTCAAGCCGTTAATCAGTTTATTTCCAGTTGTGTGTCCTAGTTAAAATTAGTTTTTTTTTTCTATTTTCAATATTTGAGCTGTATTGGTTTAATAGGTTTATCCTTATCACATTTTATGTCGTGTAAGAATGTATGTTTATTTACCAGAGTGCTGTCCTATTTCTGTTCTTTGGATTATATACGAAGATCCAGGACCCAATTTAAGTTTCTATGGAGGGGGAGTGGAGCATGTTTATCTTTTCATGTTATGTAACCTGCTATTGACATCTCCTTTTGTTACAGAACCACACACACACCAACCTTTACCACGTCCAACCGCCAGTCCTAAATAAATAAGAAAACTTAGGCAATGTCTCTGCCGTCAGTTTGCTCACTGACTGGAGCAGCGTACCGCTGGTGATATCTATCCCACTCCAATTCGCATACCTCCCCAAAAGACCCACAGTGACCGTACATACATATCCCAACCAGAAGCCATGAATTAAAGGCAACATCCGCATCGAGCTAAAGGCTAGAGCTGCCGCTTTCAAGGAAAGGGAGACTAATCCGGACTCTTATAAGAAATCTCGCTATGCCCTCAGACAAACCATCAAACAAGCAAAGCGTCAAAATAGGATTAAGATTGAATCCTACTACACCGGCTCTGACGCTCGTCGGATGTGGCAGGGCTAGAAAACTATTACGGACTATAAAGGGAAACCCAAAAGCGAGCTGCCCAGTGATGTGAGCCTACCAGATGAGCGAAATGCCTTTTATGCTCGCTTCGAGGCAAGCAACATTGAAGCATGCACGAGGGCACCAGCTGTTCTGGATGACTGTGTGATAATGCTCTCCGTAGCCAATGTGAACAAAACATTTAAACAGGTCAACATTTACAAAGCCACTAGGCCAGACGGATTACCAGGACGTGTACTCAAAGCATGCGCGGACCAACTGTCAAGTGTCTCCACTGACATTTTCAACCTCTCTGTGACCAAGTCTGTAATACCTACATGTTTCAAACAGACCACCAAAGTCCCTGTGCCCAAGGAAGCGAAGGTAACCTGCCTAAATGATTACCGCCCCGTTGCACTCACGTCGGTAGCCTTGAAGTGCTTTGAAAGGCTGGTCATGGCTCACATCAACAGCATCCTCCCGGACACCCTAGACCCACTCCAATCCGCATACTGCCCCAACAGATCCACAGATGACACAATCTCATTCGCACTCCACACTGCCCTTTCCCACCTGGACAAAAGGAACACCTACATAAGAATGCTGTTCATTGACTACAGCTCAGTGTTAAACACCATTGTGCCCTCCAAGCTCATCATTAAACTAAGGACCCTGGGACTAAACACCTCCCTCTGCAACTGAATCCTGGACTTCCTGATGCGCCAACCCCAGGTGTTGCGGGTACACAACAAATCCCTCATGCTGACCCTCAACAGTGGGGCCCCTCCAGGTGCGTGCTTAGTCCCCTCCTGTACTCCCTGTTCACCCACAACTGCGTGGCTGCACACAACTCCAACACCGAGATCTGGCAGTGTGGTTCCAGGACAACAACATCTCCCTCAATGTCAGCAAGACAAATTAGCTGATCACCGAGCACTTTAAGTTCCTCTGTGTCCACATCACTAATGGATTATCATGATGCGCCCACACCAACACAGTCGTGAAGAGGGCACAACAATACCTCTTCCCTCCCAGGAGGCTGAAAAGATTTGGCATGGGCAGCTGCACCATTGAGAGCATCTTGACTGGCTACATCACCACTTGGTATAGCAACTGCTTGGCATCTGACCGCAAGGCCTTACAGAGGGTAGTGTTTACGGCCCAGTACATCACCGGGGCCAAGCTCCCTGCCATCCATGACCTCTATATCAGGCGGCGTCAGAGGAAGGCCCGAAATTGTCACACTCCAGCCACCCAAGTCATAGACTGTTCTCTGCTACCGCACGGCAAGCGGTACCGATACACCAAGTCTGGAATCAACAGGACCCTGAACTGCTTCTACCCCCAAGTCATAACACTCTAAATAGTTTGTTTCACAGTTACCTGGACTATCTTCATTTACTCTTTTTGCACTAACTATTTTGACTCATACCATACACTGCTGTTACTATTTATTATCTTTCCTGTCTAGTCACTTTACCCCTACCTATATGTACATATTTACCTCAATTACCTCGTACCCTGCACATCAACTCGGTACTGGTAACCGTGCATACAGTGGAGCAAAAAAGTATTTAGTCAGCCACTAATTGTGCAAGTTCTCCCAATTAAAAAGATGAGAGAGGCCTGTCATTTTTTATCATAGGTACACTTTAACTGTGACAGACAAAATTAGAAAAAAAATCCAGAAAATCACATTGCAGGATTTTTAATGAATTTATTTGCAAATTATGGGCTCACTCACAATTTTGCCTAAGAACACAGCCATGAAAAAAGAATGGTACCAACACATCCTCCGAGAGCAACCTCTCCCAACCATCCAGGAACAGTTTGGTGGAAAACAATGCCTTTTCCTTTTCCAGCATGATGGAGCACCTTGCCATAAGGCAAAAGGGATAACTAAGTGGCTCGGGGAACAAAACATCGATATTTTGGGTCCATGGTCAGGATACACCCCAGACCTTAATCCCATTGAGAATTTGTGGTCAATCCTCAAGAGGCAGGTGGACAAACAAAAACACACAAATTCTGACAAACTCCAAGCATTGATTATGCAAAAATGGGCTGCCATTAGTCAGGATGTGGCCCAGAAGTTAATTGACAGCATGCCAGCGTGGATTGCAGAGGTCTTGAAAAAGAAGGGTCAACTATTGACTCTTTGCATCAACTTCATGTAATTGTCAATAAAAGCCTTTGACACTTATGCAATGCTTGTAATTATACTTCAGTATTCCCATAGTAACATCTGACAAAAATATCTAAAAACACTGAAGCAGCAAACTTTGTGGAAATTAATATTTGTGTCCTTCTCAAAACTTTTGGCCATGACTGTACACTCCTAGAAAAAAAGGTTCTTTGGCTGTCCTTATAAGATAACCCTTTTTGGTTCCAGGTAGAACTCTTTTCGGGTTCCATGTGAAGGGTTCTACATGGACCTCAAAAGGGTTCTTCTACCTGAAACCAAAAAGGGACAGCTGAAGAATCCTTTTAGGTTCTAGATACCACTTTTATTATTATCTTGGACAGACTTTATCAGATTATCCCAAATGAATCCTAATCCTAATCGCACCAGATGTAATAGCCCTACTCACAATAATGATTAGATTACACAAGCCTGCGCACACACGCATACAACGATAGACAGCGAGAGAAAGGGGGTAGAGGGTGAGACAGAGAGCGGGGTGGGAAGAATGAAAGGATAAAACAGATGGCCAAGTAATGTTCTTACATATTCAACACACAGGTGTCCATTAGAGTTCACAGACACACTGAACAAAAGGCCAGCTGTCACTCCAGCGGCCCACAGTCACATTATGAATATTCTCATCCACACACTCTATAATGTCTATATGGCATTTTTTGAGAACAAACAACTTGGTTAAAAGCAGATACGTGTAATTGTGAGTCTAATCGACTTCATCATTACTGTAAGGCACAGCCAATGTAACTCAAACTTTAGCAATAGGTTGGGTTTATAGCCCAACCCAGAGGTGAGCTTCAGTATAGCAGCACCCCCGAATGTGTCAATGTTGTTGTAATACCATAAATATCCACTAAGGGGCAAAACACCATTAATTTAATTTTCATTCGCGCCCATGGATATCGTATAGGCTTTATTTAAAAATCACTGTACATTCAATTCATCTTTGACGTTTTCTCGTCGTCAGGAATGATATGTAGTCTAGATACTTTTGAGTTTTAGATGACGATATTTGAGATTGCTTTATATTTAATTCAAAACATGTAGGAATATCATAATTGACCATTGACCAAAACCTGCATGTTATAAACCCTGTATGAGCTCAAAGGGCGTGTTAAGAAATCTGAAGGAGGGAGCTTTGGGAGTCCGCCTCTTTGGGAGTCCGAATGTGTCTATGACTGGTTGTTTTCTTCTCCGTTTCGGAAAAACACTTTTCTGATTGGCTAAACCAGGTATCCATCAACCATGACAGGCATTGGTGTACATAATGTGTTTCAGAAATTAAACCAAATTTCGCCTCTGACTCAAAAATAAACAGGAAAACAAAGTCTAGACGTCCTCTATAAACAAGGGCTCGGCAATTCTCATTGACGATCAGTCCGCCTGCGTCAAAGGTAGACTGCGACCCGATAACATTTTCAACAGAATAATAGTCTAGTGCAGTAAAATATAGAGCTAAATCCTTGTGATGATTTTGTAGATCTGTCAAGAACATGCAGCTTTCTTCAACAATAGCATCTTGCCAATATCCTGAGAACCAAATCATCTTCACGGTTTCGGTTCTTCCTAGGGTACACTTTCCCGGGCTGCCGAGCTAACATTACATGTATTTATTTTTTTAAATCACAGCTATATTGTAAGCAATGGGATCGGTTTATCGTTACAATTTCATGATTTTAGAATTGTAATGTCCCATGTTCTATTTCTGTAGGGTGAAATGTAAGAGGTAATCCCCTGTAATGATCCTAGAATGGAGCTAATCTATACTTGGTCAACAGATGTGGGCTATTTTCTTGTGTGTAGGCCTAAATACGTGTAACCGAATCATTTTCCAGGTAAGCTATTTGCTGAAGATTTCAAGATGCAACAATATTTACACTTACATGTAGATTATAGCATAGGAGGGGGCTGCGTGTCTCTCGTCATTGTCGCCTTTCAATAGGCCAGCAGCTCCAGGAACGCTTATTGTTTATAAATTAAAGCCACGCTGCGCACGTCGGCCAAAAAGCTTGTATAGACTTGGTTTTTGTCGCTCACAAATTGTCACATGAGTAAATAGGAGTCAGAGTCATAGGCTCTACGTAAAACAGTAGGATATTTGTAGGCTATAATGTGGTTTAAACGCTCTCTGTCTCAATATCCTTCGTTGTGATTCCGCTGGAGTCGCAGAGCACATTTCGCAACACTGTCCATTGTGTCAGCAGCGTTCTGCCAGTGACATGTCTACATTGGCCGACATGATTAACGTAGGCTGTTTTATACTAGGCAAACGGTCATGGAACTTTTGTGGTATTATGGCATATGATTTGCTGAAAGAATAGTTTTTGTGTGCCTATATCCACACCTGTCAGTTGTCTGTCTGTCTCGTGTCTTTCAAGCATGTCCATGTTCCAGTGATGGGTGGAGCACAGGTATGATATGGCTTATTGACATGTTTGGCTTCCTTTTTTTCGTCTCCTCTCCTTTATCTACTTTCATGTGAGGAGCTGGATAGGTGAAAGTCAGAAAGAGGTTCCCTCTGTTACTCAATCCAGTGCAGATGAGGGAAGAGAAAGACACATGGTTATTGTAATACAGACTATCTGTGGATTTATGGCACTGATCTCTCTTTCTCTCTCTTCCACCCTTTCTGTGGTCCACTGGTCCAATCAGTAGCTAGGGGCTTGATTGCTGGGGGTAACTGAAGCTGTGGTTACCATGGCGGCACACTTTGACACAGAGCACCAGCGCCTAGAGGCTTCATACAGCGACTCTCCACCAGGAGAGGAGAACCTACTGGTGCACGTACCTGACGGAAACAAGTGTAAAGTTCTTAAGTAGATTCACACACACACACACACTAATCTGTTTTTGTTATTGACTGTTCTCTGCAGCCCCGTGGCACCACATAGAGAACCTGGACCTGTTCTTCCAGAGGATATCCTTTTACCCATCTGTGTCTCTGTACTCCCGGATCATTCACTACTACAACTACGGGGGTTATTTTAAGACCAGGAGGGTCAACACCTTCCAGGAGAAGAATAGAATCAGGTGTGTAAGAGCAGGGCTGGAATAAAAGCCTGCATTCCCTGTAGCTCTCCAGGAGGAGATGCTACTTTTATGTCATCATCTGATCCTTGACCCCTGACACATCTATAACCTGCACCAGAAGAATGGCTTCACTTGTATGCTGCTGGGAGAGGTCTTTGAGCTGGTGTAAGTACACAGTGTGTGTGTCTGTCTTCTATGTGGTCCATGTCTGTGTCCTGTGGGGTCGTTTTCAACTTTCCTCTCTCTCCTCTTTCCCCATTTCTCCCCCTCTGTAGCCAGTTGCTGTTTGTGGTAGGATTCACAGTCTTCTTGACTAACTGTGTGGACTATGACATTCTGTTCTCTAACAAGTTTGTCAACCACACCGACTCCTACAAAGTCACTCTGCCTGACGCCTTCCTGCCTGTGGACTTCTGCAGCGCAAGGTAAGGCTTATAAACACTTCATAAATGTTTTATAAATGCATTATAAACACTTTATTAGCACATCTTTTGCACTCAAGTTACTAAGGAATGCCGGAAAATGTCCTTACCGCTTTTTGTTTCCCCCCCGGTATCTGTGACAACCTGCTTGTTGTTTTCCCGCCAGTATCCGTGACAACGTGACAGTGATGTTTGTATTGATGATATCTGGAGTGTTCTGGCTGCATCGCCTCATCAAGTTCATCTACAATGTCTGCTGCTACTGGGAGATACGCTCCTTCTACACCAACGCACTCAAGATGAGCATGGTGTGTGTGTGTGTGTGTGTGTCTTCAACCTACTGGTTTAACTACTGATCTTCCTCCCCTCCTCTCCCCCTCACCTCCTCCTTGTCTCCTCCTCCCCTCCCCCTTCTCCTCACCCCTCCAGGCAGAGCTGCCATACTTCACATGGCAGGAGGTTCAGGCCCGGATCGTTGAGATCCAGAAGGAACATCAGATCTGTATCCACAAGAAAGAACTCACAGAACTGGACATATACCACTGTATCCTGCGCTTCAAAAACTACATGGTGTGTGTGTGTAACAATATAATTTTAAACTGTCCCCTCACCCATACCCGGGCGAGAACCAGGGACCTTCTGCACACATCAACAACAGTCACCCACGAAGCATCATTACCCATCGCTCCACAAAAGCCGCGGCCCTTGCAGAGCAAACGCTATTTAGCGCGCACCGCTAACTAAGCTAGCCGTTTCACATCCTGTGTGTCTGTGTGCGTGTGTGTGTGTGTGTCTGTGTGCGTGTGTGTGTGTGTGTGTGTGTCTGTGTACGTGTGTGTGTGTGTGTCTGTGTGCGTCTGTGTGTGTGTGTGTCTGTGTGCGTGTGTGTGTGTGTGTGTGTCTGTGTGCGTGTGTGTGTGTGTGTCTGTGTGCGTGTGTGTGTGTGTGTCTGTGTGCGTGTGTGTGTGTGTGTCTGTGTGCGTCTGTGTGTGTGTGTGTGTGTGTGCGTGTGTGTGTGTCTGTGTGCGTGTGTCTGTGTGCGTCTGTGTGTGTGTCTGTGTGTGTGTGTGTCTGTGTGCGTGTGTGTGTGTGTGTCTGTGTGCGTCTGTGTGTCTGTGTGCGTGTGTGTGTCTGTGTGCGTGTGTGTGTGTGTGTCTGTGTGCACTCACGTGTGTTTGTGCTCGTGTCAGAGTACATCTTCTTTACCATTCCTCACTTGTACCCCTACTACTGAACCACCTGTCAATCAAAAACAACACCACCTAAACCCCTTTCTTCTTCCTCCAGGTTGCCATGGTAAATAAGTCCCTCCTTCCTGTGCGTTTCCGCCTGCCACTGCTCGGGGAGAGTGTGTTTTACACCCGCGGCCTCAAGTACAATTTTGAACTCATCCTCTTCTGGGGGCCAGGTTGGTGTGTGTGTTTTGGAGTTTGTGCTCGGTACACTTTGTTTGGTACACTTTTCACCTCTCTCTCTGTCTCTCTTCCTCTCTCTGTCTCTCTCTCTCTCTCTGTGTCTCTCTCTCTCTCACCCCCACTTCCCAGGCTCTCTGTTTGAGAGTGAGTGGAGTTTGAAGCCGCAGTATAAGAGAGGTGGTAACAGGTTGGAGCTGGCAGACAAACTGGCATCACGTATACTGTGGATCGGCATCGCCAACCTCTTACTCTGTCCTGTCGTACTGGTCTGGCAAATACTGTATGCCTTCTTCAGCTATACAGAGGTAGGGACACACACACACCGCTGTGCTCTGTTATGGAGGTGTAGCAGATGCTGTAAAGCTCATTTATTGTGTGTGTGTGTGTGTGTGTGTGTGTGTGTGTGTGTATGTGTGTGTGTAGGTGATAAAGCGTGAGCCAGGTAGTTTGGGAGCGAGGTGTTGGTCTCGGAAAGGTCGATGTTACCTTCGCCACTTCAATGAGCTGGACCATGAACTGATGTCACGGCTCAGCAAGGGCTACAAAGTAGGACTGATACACACACACACACACACACACACACACACACACACACACACACACACACACACACACACACACACACACACACACACACACACACACACACACACACACACACACACACACACACACACACACACACACACACACACACACACACACAGAAGGTGTGTAAGGTAATTATTGTGATATTGATGAACTGATTCTTGTCTGTTGCTATCAGTGGTGTCTAAATGCCAGACGTTCTTCACTTCCGTGCGTGTGTCCCACCTCCAGGCGTCCTCTAGGTATATGAACTGCTTCCTGTCCTCGTTGCTGACTGTGGTGGCTAAGAACGTGGCGTTTTTTGCTGGCTCCCTATTGGCTGTCCTCATTGCTCTGACCATCTACGACGAAGACGTCCTCGCCGTGGAACACGTCCTGTAGTCCATCACCCTGCTGGGAGTGTGTATCACTGTCTGCAGGTGTGTGTGTGTGTGTGTGTCTGTCTGTCTGTGTGCTAAGTCATTTTGAAGGGTTTGGTACATTCTCCCTCTCTCATCAGGTGTTTTATCCCTGACAAACACCTGGTCTACTGTCCAGAGCAGCTGCTCAGGTTGATCCTGGCTCACATCCACTACATGCCAGACCACTGGCAGGGCAACGCCCATCGCTACGAGACACGAGACCAGTTCTCACAGCTCTTCCAGTACAAGGCTGTGAGTAGCACTATAGTCATAACCTTTTCCACTCTTTTTATAAAGCAGGAACTTATGAGTCATTTCTGAAGCACATAGCATATTCCTCTCTACCTGGCCAGAGCCTGTATTCACAAAACATCTCCGATTAGAAGTGCTGGTCTAGGATCAGTGTTCCATTTTTAAGGTCGCAATGAAGACGATTATATGCACGGGGGGGGGGGGTGACCTGATCCTAGATCAGCATTCAGGTGTTTTAACCTTTCCTCTGCCTGTCCAGGTGTTTATCCTAGAGGAGCTGACCAGCCCCCTGGTGACTCCCTTCATCCTGATCTTCAGTCTGAGGAGGAAGTCTCTGGAGATCATTGACTTCTTCAGGAACTTCACTGTGGAGGTGGTAGGGGTGGGAGACACCTGCTCCTTCGCTCAGATGGACATCAGACAGCACGGACACCCCGCGGTGAGTCTCTCTCTCTCTCTCTCTCACACACACACACACACACACACACACACACACACACACACACACACACACACACACACACACACACACACACACACACACACACACACACACACACACACACACAGATGAGCAATGCATAAATAGTGACTCTCTTTCCCCTCCCTAACTCCTTCCTTTTCTCCTTTCTCTTACTTCCTCTTCCTCCCTCCAGTGGATGTCTGAGGGAAAGACAGAGGCATCTATTTACCAACAGGCGAAGGATGGGAAGACTGAGCTGTCCCTGATGCATTTTGCCATCACCAACCCCCAGTGGCAGCCCCCCACCGAGACAACTCACTTCATCAGCCAGCTGAAGGATAGAGTACAGAGAGAGACTACAGGAGACAGACACACTCTCACCTCACTGTCAGAGGTAGGGAGACGGACACACTCTCACCTCACTGTCAGAGGTAGGGAGACAGACACACTTTCACCTCACTGTCCGGGTCAGAGGTAGGGAGACAGACACACTTTCACCTCACTGTCCGGGTCAGAGGTAGGGAGACAGACACACTTTCACCTCACTGTCCGGGTCAGAGGTAGGGAGACAGACACACTTTCACCTCACTGTCCGGGTCAGAGGTAGGGAGACGGACACACTCTCACCTCACTGTCCGGGTCAGAGGTAGGGAGACAGACACACTTTCACCTCACTGTCCGGGTCAGAGGTAGGGAGACGGACACACTCTCACCTCACTGTCCGGGTCAGAGGTAGGGAGACAGACACACTTTCACCTCACTGTCCGGGTCAGAGGTAGGGAGACGGACACACTCTCACCTCACTGAATGGGTCAGAGGTAGGGAGACAGACACACTCACTCTCACCTCACTGAATGGGTCAGAGGTAGGGAGACAGACACACTCACTCTCACCTCACTGTCTGGGTCAGAGGTAGGGAGACGGACACACTCTCACCTCACTGAATGGGTCAGAGGTAGGGAGACAGACACACTCACTCTCACCTCACTGAATGGGTCAGAGGTAGGGAGACAGACACACTCACTCTCACCTCACTGTCTGGGTCAGAGGTAGGGAGACAAACACACTCACTCTCACCTCACTGTCTGGGTCAGAGGTAGGGAGACAAACACACTCACTCTCACCTCACTGTCTGGGTCAGAGGTAGGGAGACAAACACACTCACTCTCACCTCACTGTCTGGGTCAGAGGTAGGGAGACAGACACACTCTCACCTCACTGAATGGGTCAGAGGTAGGGAGACAGACACACTCACTCTCACCTCACTGAATGGGTCAGAGGTAGGGAGACAGACACACTCTCACCTCACTGAATGGGTCAGAGGTAGGGAGACAAACACACTCACTCTCACCTCACTGTCAGAGGTAGGGAGACAGACACACTCTCACCTCACTGAATGGGTCAGAGGTAGGGAGACGGACACACTCTCACCTCACTGAATGAGTCAGAGGTAGGGAGACGGACACACTCTCACCTCACTGAATGGGTCAGAGGTAGGGAGACAGACACACTCACTCTCACCTCACTGTCTGGGTCAGAGGTAGGGAGACAGACACACTCACTCTCACCTCACTGTCTGGGTCAGAGGTAGGGAGACAGACACACTCACTCTCACCTCACTGTCTGGGTCAGAGGTAGGGAGACAGACACACTCACTCTCACCTCACTGTCTGGGTCAGAGGTAGGGAGACAGACACACTCTCACCTCACTGAATGGGTCAGAGGTAGGGAGACAGACACACTCTCATCTCACTGAATGGGTCAGAGGTAGGGAGACGGACACACTCTCATCTCACTGAATGGGTCAGAGGTAGGGAGACAGACACACTCTCACCTCACTGTCCGGGTCAGAGGTAGGGAGACAGACACACTCACTCTCACCTCACTGTCTGGGTCAGAGGTAGGGAGACAGACACACTCTCATCTCACTGTCTGGGTCAGAGGTAGGGAGACGGACACACTCTCATCTCACTGAATGGGTCAGAGGTAGGGAGACGGACACACTCTCATCTCACTGAATGGGTCAGAGGTAGGGAGACGGACACACTCTCATCTCACTGAATGGGTCAGAGGTAGGGAGACAGACACACTCTCATCTCACTGTCCGGGTCAGAGGTAGGGAGACAGACACACTCACTCTCACCTCACTGTCTGGGTCAGAGGTAGGGAGACAGACACACTCTCATCTCACTGTCTGGGTCAGAGGTAGGGAGACGGACACACTCTCATCTCACTGAATGGGTCAGAGGTAGGGAGACGGACACACTCTCATCTCACTGAATGGGTCAGAGGTAGGGAGACGGACACACTCTCATCTCACTGAATGGGTCAGAGGTAGGGAGACGGACACACTCTCATCTCACTGAATGGGTCAGAGGTAGGGAGGCAGACACACTCTCACCTCACTAAATGGGTCAGAGGTAGGGAGACGGACAGACATGCCAATACATACATTGACACTTCAATTTTGATCTCAAGTTTAACATTGTATACATTTCTGAGTTTTTTGATTACACTGATATTAAAGGTCAAAATCGAATTCTCTGTCTCTCTTTGTGTGTGTGTCGCTCGCCCTCTCAGCCAAGGAGTCTGATAGCTAACTTCCTGGCAGGTCCCCCCTCATTGGCCTCTCTTCATCTGGGGCGGGACGGCTCCTTGACCAATCACGGGCCGGTGGGTGTTAGCGACGGGGCGTCAGCCTTGCGCTCCCTCTCAGTCAGCAGCATGAGGGGCAGCTGTAGCTCCACCCATAGGTCGGCCTGGACACGCCTCTTCTGCAAGCGGAGCCAATGGCGGGATCAAGGTAAAGCCCACATTCCTCCCACAACTAATCAAGCAATCTATCAACTAACCGTCAATCAACAAACTCTTTCCCCCCCCCCCCCAGTACTGATGCTCGAACTGCTAGTTCAGGCAGTAGTGTGTGGGAAGGTCAACTGACAAGTTTCGTCCTATCAGAATATGCCTCCACGGAGATGAGCATCCACGCACTCTATATACATGAGGTCTGTCTGTGTCTGGATGGATGGTTTTAAACATTTTGCTATAAAGAGCATCAAAGTAAATGCGTCTCTCCACCTCCCCTCTCTCTCCCACTTCCCCTCTCCCCCTCCTCCTCCCTCTATGTAGCTCCATAAGCAGCAGTTTGGAGGGGAGTTGTCCCGGCACACCTGGCAGGCAGGACAGTGACACAGGCAGGACAGTGACGACAGTAGTGACAGCGTCACCGAGGAGGGGGGTTCAGGGGGAGAAAACACTAACCCCTGAAAGCCCATCCCCCGCTCACACACCTTCCCTATCTCTACCTCCGGCCCTATCCCCAGCTCTAACTCGGGCCCTAACCCTGACCGGGGTACCACCCCGGGACAGGAAGTGGCACCACTCCAGAGCAACAGCCAGCGTCGCTACGGGGGGAACACGGGTAACCATGACAACCATGAAAAATGATACTCTCATTCCCTAATATGTAATTATATTGAAGATGACTGATATGGATCATACTGATATCACTCTGTGTGTGTGTGTGTGTGTGTGTGTGTGTGTGTGTGTGTGTGTGTGTGTGTGTGTGTGTGTGTGTGTGTGTGTGTGTGTGTGTGTCACTCCTCCAGACTGTCGGCCCGGGGGGCAGAGTGGTGAGGTCGGAGCGTGTGCCCATGGGGGGTTGGGCAGAGGAGGGACATGGAGGCCGACACCCCGACGCTGTACCTGAGGAGGGCTCAGAGGACGACATGCCTCCCAACATACACAAGGTGTTTACAAAATCACACACACGCAGGCCCTGTGTCAGTGTATGGGGTTCCAAATCATTGTTTTCCTCTCTCCTCAGGTGACGTAACTGACCAGAGAGACCCCCCCCTTCACAAACACATTACACACATCCTCATCCTACCAGAGAAGAACTTCCTGCTCATCTGTGAACTTTCGTCCATGGCTTCACCTTTGACCCCAGATCGACAGACCTGTGGGATAGCAGCATGCCATGTTATTCACTCTGGGCTAGAGAAAAACAATCGAGTAACAGTGTGAAGATGACCAGGACTTTTTCTTGACACCCTCTGTGGATGACACTTCAGCCAATCAAGTGGTGGTGGTTGATGACTTCATCATAACTGGCAGCATGGAACATATTTATCTGCTTTTATAGTTGCCTTCTAGACACTAATCTAAGGTCAGCTTTATAGTTTGTCGCCGTAATGGTTAAGGTTAGGATGTGTGGATCAGAGATCTGTGCCTAAGGGCAACTTCTATCCAGAGATGACTTTTTCTTCTTGCATTCGTTTGCAAATCATGTGTGGGTGTAAATTGCCATTAATGTACCTTTTTAAAGATAACATTTAGTAATGACAAGTTTGTCTTTTTTTAAATTCTTTGTTTTTTCTCTTTGTGTTGCTTATATTTATTGTACTTACAGAGAAAAAGTGTTTGTGTGTGTGTGCGTGCGTGTGACAAGACAGGAGAGCGGACTTCCAACAAAGTATGAATGCACTGGCACAATGAATCCTTTTGGGTTTGGGTGGTAGATTTGGTGATGGTGTTGTACAAAGATCTCATAGACATGAAGCAGGCACTAAACCGATATACACCGCGTGCATATAGACACATAGACATACTGGTATGAATCAAATCAGGACGCTGGACTATTCCTAGTATATCATCGAGGTGTAGATGGTTAATATATAGGGATATACAAGAAACACATCATAGTTATTGATTTTGTGTCAAAGCAAACTTACCAGGCTGGTTGGAACGTGAAACTTCAGACTCTTTATACTATTTATACGTTTTTCTCTCCAAGAATCAATGGGTTTATATCCAAAATGGATGTAAGTCCAAAAATGGAAGTAGTAACTGCAGATTGCCCCTTTAAGCACAACCTTCTCATAACTATGCAGCAATGAATCTTCAATCAACGCTAACAACTGGACAGATTAGTCAGCATCAGGCCAACTGCATGTTTATTTCTGCCCAACTGTCTGGGGGAAAAAGAGAATGCACTTTAATGACTTTTGATGAATCCAAAGCATGTCATTTATCAGTATATTGGTTTTGATCATTTCATATTTGTATGACTTTATTTTAACCAGGGCTTGTGCCACCATCAGAGAGTTGAGGTTGAGATGCATGGTGATTTACAGCTGTTTGTTTTTGTGGTTCACACCGACTCTGGACTCACAAGTAGACTAGCCTGGTCCCAGATCTGTATATGTATAACCAGCCCCCATATGGTCGACCATGCAGCACTAACAGATCTGGGACCAGGCTAAAGATAACAGATGCTTCCAATAGATACAGTCAGAGACTCTACAGCTGGGTATTAATTTCTAGATGGCAAAGGTCTGCAGCGCTGCTCGCTTCATTGATTGATATATTCATGTAATTGAGTGGCCAGCCAGAGAGTCCAATCTGAATCAGACCCTGGATGAAAATAGAAGGCAGACGTGGAGGAATGGATCTGAATAATGTAAAGGTTCTCCTGGGACCCAGTGGAAGAAGTTTAACAACTAGGTAGTAGAATGCCTGAGCTGACACATATAGCCTATCAGTGTTTGTTTTTATAGATTTTGCTGTAAATTGCCATTTTGTACAGTTGGAAATCATCAATAAAAATGTATTTATTTATGTAATTCAAGTTTTGTATGTATGGGATACACATGGTATACACCGTCCAATGAAATGCTTACTTGTAATAAATAATAAAAATAAGAATACGAACATAAAGTAAATGGCTCAGTAGAATAGAATAAACATTTTAGCATAAGTATATGGCAGGTTTTGTTTTTTGGGGGGGGGGGGGGGGACACCCCTCTCTATGTGGCAAAATGCCCCCCGAAGATGAATGTGTTCAAATGTATATGTTTTATTGTGGCATTTTTTTTGTAATTGATTCTTAAAAGCTAAAGTCTATGTATCATATTTTAATTAAATTAATCAAATATCGGAAAACAAAATGGCATTACACATCTCACTATTAATATCCTCACAATAACCAGGTTTCCATCCAACCTTTTTATGCTAGTAAAGTACATAAATGTAATGACAGGCCTGATTGAAACAACACTTTTCAGTTAACTTTCCAAATGTTGACAAAATAAAATAGGCTTGACAAGTTGAGATCTTTTTATATTTTGACAAATAAAAATAATCTTGCTCTTTTGTCCATAATATTAATATCATCATGTAATCATATAAGCCAGGGATGGGAAACTTCAGTCCTTGGGGACCGATAGTGGAATCACACTTTCCCCCATCCCTAGCAAATACAGCTAGCTACAATTTATTTCCAGAGGTCTTGGCTGATTTCTTTTGATTTTCCCATGATGTCAAGCAAAGAGGCACTGAGTTTGAAGGTAGGCCTTGAAATACATTGAAATACATCCAATTGACTCAAATTATGTCAATTAGTCTAGCAGAAGCTTCTAAAGCCATGACATAATTTTCTGTAATTTTCCAAGCTGTTTAAAGGCACAGTCAATTTAGTGTATGTCAACTTCTGATCCACTGCAATTGTGATACAGAGAATTATAAGTGAAATAATCTGTCTATAAACAATTTTTGGAAATATTACTTGTGTCTTGCACAAAGTACATGTCCTAACTGACTTACCAAACCTATAGTTTTTTAACAAGAAATGTGTGGAGTCGTTGAAAAACTAGTTTTAATGATTCCAACCTAAGTATGTCAACTTCCGACTTCAACTGTAGGTCTATAACAGTTTGGGTCTAGAGTGTCTCCCCCTTTGAAGAGGGGGATGACCGCGGCAGCTTTCCAATCTTTGGGGATTTCAGATGATACGAAAGAGACTGTCACGGCCGTTGAAAGAAGTAGACCAAAGTGCAGCGTGGTGAGCGTACATATTCCTTTTTATTAGGATGACGCCGACAAAAACAATAACCAATACAAACACAACCATGATGCTTAAGGGCTATGTGCCATGAACAAAGTTAACTACCCACAAAGACAGGTGGGAAAAAGGGCTGCCTAAGTATGGTTCCCAATCAGAGACAAAACAAAGAATTACAAAAACATAGAAAATATAACATAGAATGCCCACCCCACATTACACCCTGGCCTAACCAAATAGAGAAATAAAACGTCTCTCTAGGGTCAGGGCGTGACAGAGACGTTTAACAGGCTAGTAATAGGGGTTGCAACAATTTCTGAGGATAAATTTAGAAAGAGAGGGTCCAGATTGTCTAGCCCATCTGATTTGTAGGGATCCAGATTTTGCAGCTCGTTCAGAACATCAGCTGTCTGGATTTGGGTGAAGGAGAAGTGGGGGGGGGGACTTGGGCAAGTTTCTGTGGGGTGTGCGGGGGGTGCAGAGCTGTTGGCCGGGGTAGGGGTAGCTAGGGGAAAAGCATGGCAAGCCGTAGAAAAATGCTTATTGAAATGATCAATTATCGTAGATTTATCGGTGGTAACAGTGTTTCCTTGCCTCAGTGCAGTGGGCAGCTGGGAGGAGGTGCTCTTATTCTCCATGGACTTCACAGTGCCCCAAAAGGACTGGAGCTGCCCATCCCTGATGTAGTCCGTATATGATTCAAATAATCAAAGCTTGATGATGAGTTATATAATTCAGCAGTACCGTGAGTGAAAATGCAATGGAAGCCCATTTAACTTGTGTTTGTTATTTGTTACATGGCAATTTAACAGCAAAAGGTATTTTATGTGCACTAAGTCATCACGCAGAACCTTTAATCTGCAACAAGTCAATATCATGTATTTTATGTGCACTATGTCATCACGCAGAACCTTTAATCTGCAACAAATCAATATCATGTACTTTATGTGCACTATGTCATCACGCAGAACCTTTAATCTGCAACAAGTCAATATCATGGAAACACATCTCTGGTGGGAAAATGCTCATATTGTTTTTATGTGTGTTTTAGAATATTCACATGAAAATCTATCACCAAATTGGATGGAAACCTGTTTTATGATGAGGTTTTGATGTACTTTGATGTATTTCTATTTCCACCCTTCCTGTCCAAGTAATCCTAAAATATCTCAAATTGATTGGGTAACTCAAAGAAGTTACTTACAGATGTTTTGGAAATGATTTGTTAAATGCTAATATATACAGTAGGTACCATTAACTTGCATTGATTGTCTTGGGGCATTTTGTCCCAAACATACTGACTTAAAAGAAAATAAAAACGAATAAAATAGATTAGTTCTAATCAAGTGGATTAGTTATATTTAGGCTCCCTTACTGGTATATGTAAAAAGGTATATCACTTTTCCTAAATGACACAATATTTGATCAATGCAACCTCAAACCCGTTTTGTTTGAGTAACTTCATAAAAGTTGAGATGAGACAGATGGCATTTTTAGTTGAGCAAGACTAGAGTGGCATCCAAGGTAAAGGTCGAACACTTTTGGGAGACATAAAGTGGTTTGTGTGAGAATTACAGGAGCGGGGCGTTTAACCCCAAGCCACCCACATACAAGGAAGGTACAATTTATAGTTCAATGTTTACAAGTATTTTGGGGAAGGTGGGATTTGGGTGCAAGTGTTTAAATCGAACAGTATTTAGCAATCATAATAAAAGTCTGATATCGATATAGTGTTTACCGGTTAATCTATCGTCAACAGCTTTCCCTTATTCACAAGTATCCCACAAAACAATTGACCAGTCAAGACTACACCACCAGGTGGCAGGCTACTCCCCTCAACATTGACTCCTGTCCTGTCCCACACATCAGTGTCAACATTGACTCCTGTCCCGCTCATCAAAGTGCTGTAAGGAGCAGACAGTTCCAGTATTTGTGTCCGTTATAATTTCTGAGAGTTTCAACCTTTGGATTTCATATATAATGGCAATTACGCTTGTAAGAGCCCGGATAGCTCAGTCGGTAGAGCATCAGACTTTTAATCTGAGGGTCCAGGGTTCAAGTCCCTGTTCGGGCGATAGTCTTTTCTCTCCATGTTTGTCAGAATCATATAACCAATCATATTAGGTAGTAAAATTATGCAAATCACCACCTTACCTCTGTTGAACAGGAAAGCTTGCAAAAGAGATGTGTGCACAGAAAAAAACAACAACATGTAATTCGTCCTCGGTTCTAGAGTTTATACATTTGTTGTTACATACTTTTGCATACTTTAAATTTGAAGTACATCCCGTACAAAAGGGGTTTTAAGGGGGTTTATGGAGAATCATCACTTTGTGGGTGCCTCTGTGTTTGAGGGTAGAGTTTGAAACTGGGATCCAGTGGAGGCTACCATGGGAGGAGCCAATGGAATGGCATCAAACACGTAGAAACCATGTGTTTGATACCGTTCCACTGATTCCGCTCCAGCCACTGATTCCGTGCCACCAATCTTTTGTGCTGGGATCCCGTGTTATGGTGTCCTGTCATTTGTCCCAACTAGCTCTCTCTTCTTTGTGGCCAGGCTCCATCCATGTTGTTCTTTTATTATTGAAATTGGAGTCACTGATGTGGCGATACGTTTTAACCTCTGAGAATGGCTGTGATTCTCAGTGCCCGGCTAGCTCAGTCGGTAGAGCATGAGACTCTTAATCTCAGGGTCGTGGGTTCGAGCCCCACGTTGGGCGCAAATCTTTTTTTTGTAGGGACAGCAGCGGAAAGGTAGTGTTCTTGAAATTTGTGTAAAATGTATTTTACTAAAAATGAAAGTATAATTGAGAGTACTTTTCACAGGAGTTATGGCAGACTTTAGTCTCCCGGCTCTCTCTGTTCTGGGCTGAGATTATGGTAGATGGAACAGCACTAATTCTGTTATGGCAGTAAAGTACCAGTATATGTGTTTATGGAAAGAGGTTTGCAAAAGGGTTGATGAATCTCCAGCATGTTGTCAGTTAACTTCGTTGTATTTTGTCGGAACCACACATTCAAGGAGAAAACTAAAGGAAATCGTCCCTGGGTGGGCTCGAACCACCAACCTTTAGATTAACAGTCTAACGCGCTAGCCGATTGCGCCACAGAGACGGTGAAACCTCTTAGAATGAAACATGCTAAAAATCTGCATCGTCTGAAATTGGGTGACTCAAAATTTTGTTAGAGTTTCGAGAGCACCGGTAAGGGGTGATTTGTATTTCATTTAGTCTCAGGATATTGACACTGATCTCTCATTAGCTCAGCCTACTATGGGTGCTGCCGAGCTGCAAAGAGTGTCACTTAGAATTGAAAAGCACCCCAAGTCGAACAGAACGGAATGAAGTGGTCTGGCACGGGGACTGTGACATTCTTAACAATGGTCACATAACCATGGTGGAAACGTCTCTGTGGCGCAATCGGCTAGCGCGTTAGACTGTTAATCTAAAGGTTGGTGGTTCGAGCCCACCCAGGGACGATGTTATATTTTGCAACATGATAAATAGGTCCTTGCAACCCGGAAGCATTGGGACATCCTTGCCCCATTTTAAATGGTTATGGTTAGTTAAGGGTTTCGGGGTAGGGACGTCCCAAGGATCCCGGATAGCACTAATCCATAGGGCTGGGCGATATGACGATATATATCGTGTGATGATAGACGTTTTTCTATCATTTCATATTTTGCTCTATCGTTTATTTCGTTGTGTCACAAATCACACTCTTTACCGTAATATTTCTAGTCAATTGGACGACGCTTTGCATTCTTCCACACGTGTCGTGTGGCCACGTGGAAGGAAATTTGCAACACAAACAAACATGGAGGAGAGTGAAAGTTACACAGAGCACGAAGACACGGAGTTCATACCTAAAAGAGGGGCTACTTCGGTCGCAGACCAGAAAACCATCCTTTGCAAAATATGCCGCAGTCCGGTCCCGACAACAGGCTCAAACACCATGAACCTTTTTTTTTACCACCGAACATAAACTCACCCCATTCCGTACAAATGTGCGCAACCGCAACATTCAAAAGAGGCTACAAAGAAAACTAATGGGACTGTGTTGACGTCAAAATCGGGGGTGTGAACTGGGTTTCTATTCAAGCGTTGATCTACATGGTATGGTAATGGCTCTATAGTATTGGAGAAAAGTTGAAAAAACGGTCCCTCCGTTACATCTTGACATGTCATGTCGTAACTCACAGCAAGCATAAAGCAACTATTTCTGTCTTACAATCTCTCTCCACCAGGTGTAGCACTTCTATCATCCTTTAAAAACAAGAAATCCCTTGTCATTTTTTTCATCATCATTGCATGTGATCATAATTCTCAAAGCCGCTGTTTACTAAGATCACTTTAGCACCACCCTAAAAACCTGATTCAAATTCGACACAAACATTCAAAGGGGTATGTAATGACACAATATATAAACTCTTTATAGTGTTTTATTTACATTTTAGAGGCGATAAGGTGATAAGTTGGACAGATCGAGTGAAAAAAAGCAATTTTCCCACACAACATCTCTCCGTCTCACTATCACCCATTAGTTTTGCTTCCCCACCCGCCATTTAAAAAAATGACCCGACGGGGCTCATTGCCTGCTTGAATTATGCAGAAACGGGCAGCGTTTAGGTCATGTAATTGATTATGTTGGAAAGGGGAGAAATTGTTGCTTTACAATGGTATTGACATTACAGTGGATCTGGAAGTATTACGTTTTTGGGGTGCTAAAATAAGGGCAATTGTACGGACCAAGGCGATGTACGAGTTTACGTGAGTTTACGTCACGCAAGAATCATGTACTGAAACAGTACGGAGAGTCTACGTGTAACGGATGTGAAACAGCTAGCTAGTCGGTGGTGCGCACTAAATAGCGTTTCAATCGGTGACGTCACTTGCTCTGAGACCTTGAAGTAGTGGTTCCCCTTGCTCTGCAAGGGCTGTGGCTTTTGTGGAGCGATGGGTAACAATGCTTTGTGGGTGACTGTTGTTGATGTGTGCAGAAGGTCCCTGGTTCGCGCGAGGGGATGGTCTAAAGTTAAACTGTTACATTGATGCTGTTGACCCGGATCACTGGTTGCTGCGGAAAAGGAGGAGGTCAAAAGGGGGGTGAGTGTAATGGATGTGAAACAGCTAGCTAGTCGGTGGTGCGCGCTAAATAGCATTTCAATCGGTGACGTCACTTGCTCTCAGACCTTGAAGTAGTGGTTCCCCTTGCGCTGCAAGGGCTGCGGCTTTTGTGGAGCGATGGGTAACGATGCTTCGTGGGTAACTGTTGTTGATGTGTGCAGAGGGTCCCTGGCTCGCACCCGGGTATGGGCGAGGGGACGGTCTACAGTTATACTGTTACATACGGATGAGACCCTAAAAAGTGGGCGGATTGCCTTGTAAGAATTTGTCGACGAGTCGGTAAACCACCACTACCCTCTGTATTATTGGTCAACGTGCAATCATTGGAAAACAAACTGGACGATCTACGATTAAGACTGTCCTACCAACGTGACATGAAACTGTAATATCTAATGTTTCACCGAGACGTGGCTAAAAGACAACACAGATAATATAGACCCTGCTGGCTTCACTGTGCATCGGCCGGACAGAGCAGCTACGCCTTGTAAGACGAGGGGTGGGGGTGTGTCTATTTGTCAATAACTGCTGGTGTGGTTTGTCTAATATTAAAGAAGTCTCAAAGTATTGCTTGCCTGAGGTAGAATACCTCATGATAAGCTGTAGACCACCTTCTACTATCTATATTATTCTTAGCTTTCTATTTACCACCACAAACCGATGCTGGCACTAAACAAGCTGTATAAGGCCATAAGCGACCAAGAAAATGCTCATCCAGTAGCGGCACTCCTAGTGGCTGGGGACTATAATGTAGGCAAATTTAAATCAGTTTTACCTCATTTCTACCAGCATGTCATATGTGCAACCAGAGGGAAAAAACTCTCGAACATCTTTACTCCACACACAGAGACCCATACAACGTTTTCCCTCACCCTCCATTTGGAAAATCTGACCATAATAATATCCCCCTGACTCCTTCTTATAAGCAAAAACCAATGCAGGATGTACCAGTAACTCGCACTATACGGAAGTGGGCAGATGACTTGCCTAGTTAAATAAAAAATTCAAATGACGCGGATGCTACGCTACAGGACTGTTTTGCTAGCACAGACTGGAATATGTTCAGGGATTCAATTTAAATAAAGGTTAAATAAATGTTTAAAAAAATAATCCAATGGCATTGAGTAGTATACCACCTCAGTCACCGGCTTCATCAATAAGTGCATCAACGACGTCGTCCCCACAGTGACCGTACGTACATTCCCTAACCAGAAACCATGGATTACAGGCAACATTTGCACTGAGCTAAAGGCTAGAGCTGATGCTTTCAAGGAGCGGAACACTAATCCGGCCACTTATAAGAAATCCCGCTATGCCCTCAGACAAACCATCAAACAGGCAAAGGGTCAATATAGGACTAAGACTGAATCCTACTACACTGGCTCTGACGCTCGTCGGATGTGGCAGGGCTTGAAAAATATTACGGACTCCAAAGGGAAACCCAGCTGCGAGCTGTCCAGTGACGTGAGCCTACCAGACGGGCGAAATGCCTTTTATGCTCGCTTCGAGGCAAGCAACACTGAAGCATGCATGAGAGCACCAGCTGTTCCGGATGACTGTGTGATCACACTCTCTATAGCCGATGTGAGCAAGACCTTTAAACAGGTCAATATTCACAAAGCTTCGGGGGCCAGACGGATTACCAAGACATGTACTCAAAGCATGCTTGGACCAACTGGCAATGCAGCAATGCAGAGTTAAGATAAAGATAAAAACATACCTATATATAGAAATAGTGACACAAGGAATAAATACACAGTGAATAACAATAACGAGTAAAAGTAACATGGCTATATACAGGGAGTACCAGTACCGAGTCCATGTGTAGCGGTACGAGGTAATAACATGGCTATATACAGGGAGTACCAGTACCGAGTCCATGTGTAGCGGTACGAGGTAATAACATGGCTATATACAGGGAGTACCAGTACCGAGTCCATGTGTAGCGGTACGAGGAAATAACATGGCTATATACAGGGAGTACCAGTACCGAGTCCATGTGTAGCGGTACGAGGTAATAACATGGCTATATACAGGGAGTACCAGTACCGAGTCCATGTGTAGCGGTACGAGGTAATAACATGGCTATATACAGGGAGTACCAGTACCGAGTCCATGTGTAGCGGTACGAGGTAATAACATGAGGTAATAACATGGCTATATACAGGGAGTACCAGTACCGAGTCCATGTGTAGCGGTACGAGGAAATAACATGGCTATATACAGGGAGTACCAGTACCGAGTCCATGTGTAGCGGTACGAGGTAATAACATCCATGGCTATAATAACATGGCTATATACAGGGAGTACCAGTACCGAGTCCATGTGTAGCGGTACGAGGAAATAACATGGCTATATACAGGGAGTACCAGTACCGAGTCCATGTGTAGCGGTACGAGGTAATAACATGGCTATATACAGGGAGTACCAGTACCGAGTCCATGTGTAGCGGTACGAGGTAGTAACATGGCTATATACAGGGAGTACCAGTACCGAGTCCATGTGTAGCGGTACGAGGTAGTAACATGGCTATATACAGGGAGTACCAGTACCGAGTCCATGTGTAGCGGTACGAGGAAATAACATGGCTATATACAGGGAGTACCAGTACCGAGTCCATGTGTAGCGGTCCATGTGTAGGTAATAACATGGCTATATACAGGGAGTACCAGTACCGAGTCCATGTGTAGCGGTACGAGGTAGTAACATGGCTATATACAGGGAGTACCAGTACCGAGTCCATGTGTAGCGGTACGAGGTAGTAACATGGCTATATACAGGGATATATACAGGGAGTACCAGTACCGAGTCCATGTGTAGCGGTACGAGGTAATAACATGGCTATATACAGGGAGTACCAGTACCGAGTCCATGTGTAGCGGTACGAGGTAATAACATGGCTATATACAGGGAGTACCAGTACCGAGTCCATGTGTAGCGGTACGAGGTAATAACATGGCTATATACAGGGAGTACCAGTACCGAGTCCATGTGTAGCGGTACGAGGTAATAACATGGCTATATACAGGGAGTACCAGTACCGAGTCCATGTGTAGCGGTACGAGGTAGTAACATGGCTATATACAGGGAGTACCAGTACCGAGTCCATGTGTAGCGGTACGAGGTAGTAACATGGCTATATACAGGGAGTACCAGTACCGAGTCCATGTGTAGCGGTACGAGGAAATAACATGGCTATATACAGGGAGTACCAGTACCGAGTCCATGTGTAGCCGAGTCCATGTGTACGAGGTAATAACATGGCTATATACAGGGAGTACCAGTACCGAGTCCATGTGTAGCGGTACGAGGTAGTAACATGGCTATATACAGGGAGTACCAGTACCGAGTCCATGTGTAGCGGTACGAGGTAGTAACATGGCTATATACAGGGATATATACAGGGAGTACCAGTACCGAGTCCATGTGTAGCGGTACGAGGTAGTAACATGGCTATATACAGGGATATATACAGGGAGTACCAGTACCGAGTCCATGTGTAGTGATACGAGGTAATTGAGGTAGCTATGTACATATAGGTAGGGGTAAAGTGCCTAGGCAACGGGATAGATAAGACTAGCAGCAGCGTATGTGGTGAGTGTGAATGGGTGTGTGGTGTCAGTATGCATGTGTGCGGATGCTGTGTGTGTTGGTTTGTCAGTATAAGTGCGTTTTGTGTGTGGGTAGAGTCTAGTGTGCGTGCGCATTGTCAGTGCAAGATTTAGTGCAAAAAAGTATGTGTTTGTCTTTGGGGAGAATGGGATATGCAACAACAAAAAAATTGCATTTGCTCAGATAGTAAATGGACCAATTAAGTAATCCTCATCTTAAATAGATCTATTTTTTTGAGAATAACTAGTATGAATAAAAGTTTAATGAAAAAAAAACAGCCTCCAATATATAGACACTGGTGTTATAACATAGATTTCCCTTTAACTCGCCGGCTACCACCCGGTTACTCAACCCTGTACCTTGTACATAGACAAGGACTCACTGGTAACTGTAATAATGGAACGCTAGTCACTTGAATAATGTTGACATACTGTTTTACTCGTTTCATATCTATATACTGTGCTCTACTGTATTTTAGTCAATGCCACTCCGACATTGCTCGTCCTAATATCTATATATTTTTGAATTCCGTTCTTTTACTTTTAGATTTATGTGAATTGTTGGATACTGCTGCACTGTTGGAGCGAGGAACACAAGCATTTCGCTGCACCCGTAATAACATATGCTAAATATGTGCATGTGACCAATAACATTTGATTTGAGTTGAGCTGAGCTTTGACAAACGCAGTAACTGTCATTAGCCTATCAATAGCTAAATCTATTTTTTCATGAATAATGACGTCTGATAAATAAATAACCATTATGTTTCGTCTATAATCTTTCAGTGACCCACCATTTATTGTGTATGTTAAAAAAAAGTAATAAAAAAAAATTCTTACATAATTAAAAAAAATCATCTTGATCAAGGCTGTGTTAGCTACTTTGGACGAATATAGACCCTTTGCATTATACGCCTCGGCTCTAGAAAAAATGTACTTTATCTTAGTTATAAGTTATAAGTATCCATGTCATAATCTTCAAGAAACGGACATTTCCATACATCATTAATGTTCACTTACACAATCTCCTGCCGGTTACAAAACGAACCATATAACACAAGGGGGAAAAAAACACAACACACCAATGGGGGCGCTCCCTTGAAGTCACGTGCCATTACCAAACGCAGCGCATTCACCTAGGTCAGAGTAAAATTAGGTTGACGGTTTATTTATTTATTATACGTTGATTAATTTGAAGCCCCATATGCATTTAGAATTCCAATCGCGTGTATCCTAATTCGGGAGGTTATACAAACTTTCAGTGTAGCAGGTCACATTAAAAAAGCAACCAGTGATTGGACGAAGTCAATTCTCGGCCTGTCTTTATCGACCAATTCATTCATTTTTTTTTTGTTACACAGATGTTATAGACTTCAATGATATGGATGTTCGTTTGGAAAACCACTTGGATTATTTTATCCACGACAATACTGCTGCTGCGTGGTTGAGTCCAGAAATGCTGTCGGTTGCACGGGAAGCCTTCGGTGCTGGGGACTTCAACCTCCTTGCTGAGATCTACAGCTCCCAGTTGGCGGACCTCCGACACCCGGACCGGAGCCTCTGCCTCCTGAAAGCGGACGCGCTCAGCCGGGCAGGGCGGGTAGCGGACGCTCTGGAATCATACTGCACCGCCGCCAACTTGGACAGGTTACGACCAAATGAACTAGGGTCTCTCGTTGACTGTATTGCGCACACTTTACGCGTAAAAGAGTGCCTAAAAGAATGCACAGACTCAGATGGGGTTTTCGAGGATGTGCATTCGTTGGACCTGTTCTCATGTCGGCTTTGCAAGTGCTTGTTAATCGAGCCAACAACTTTGGAATGCGGCCATACATTCTGCAAACCATGCATTGAGGATGACTGTATCAAAGAATGTGAATTATGTCGTTACAAACTGAACGAAACAAGTAGACAATTAAAACCAATCTGTTTTAAAGTGAATGTAGTACTCAGAGGCCTGTTGGATAAATGGTTTTGCGCAGAGAGTGAAGCAAGACGATGCTGGCTTGAAGGGGATAGAATGCGGAACGAACGTGGCTTTATCAACGCTCTTGAAAAATACAACAACGCTCTTGAAAAAGGTAGAGTGAAATAAAAACGTATTTAATTAAAGGGAAAATCCGCAGTTTAGACTAAGCGTATTCAGCGACACTTTTAGTAAAAAGCTGAGGGATGGGGTTGGAGAAATGTAACCACTCCAGTCGTAGAACTAACATTACAGTTAAACAAGCTTACATTTTGGCTTCTGATAGATAACGGTTGAAAAAAGGTCATGAGCCATTTAAAGTTAAATTCTAAGAATCAATGGGTGCATAACATAAATGTTAAGTCCAAAAATGAATGCAGCAACTGAAGATTGTCCCTTTAACATTGCATCATCATTGTATTCTCATGATCTTTCTGTGCACATTGAAATAAAAGCCTGTAAGCCACGTCAGTGAAATGCATAGGTTTGTAATAGGTTATGTCAACCGGTAAGGTCATAGCCATGTTATTGACATCACTGATTGAAGGGGAACAACCCCAGTATGCAGGTATAATCCTATCACTGCCACCAGTGTAGCAATTGGGTGAGGGGAAACAGTGGTTATGGGATAAGTGCATTACCAATTGTGCCATGTTCATAACACAAACTATACCAGATAGAGGTTGGGATATATTAGCATCACACCATGATGACAAGTTCAGCTAAGGCATGAGTTGTGTAAGTAAAGTCATGCACTTTTGTCATAATAGCACAGCCAGAAGAATCATGGGCTGACCTGGTTTGTAGAGAAATGACTGTGGAGTTTGAGGGAACTCTAGTCTGGGGATCAGAGTAGGCAGAAGGTAGCTTCTACTTTATTATTTCATGCATAGGGAGCAATGGTAGGCTTTCCAAATAAGTCAGGCGTTGCATAGACAAATGCATCGTGGTGTTAGACACAGGCAGACATTTTTGTCTTGACCCACACACAGCGTTGAATGACAGGGCGTCTGGAAGTGACACTCCTTCTCTAATCTCTACCCATCATTAATGTAGACCTCAGCGCACAAGGTAAAAGGGTAGAGGTATGCAACGTTCCGAGGGCAGGAATGGTGGAACAGCTTCAACTCATGACCGAGCCCAGAACTAGTTCCATATGACCTGGATCTTCTGAAATTATATTCTGCTCTACATACAGCTTGTCATTATTTGCGTAACTGTTTATAGGTTGAATATGTAGGTAACACATAACCCTTTGACAATCCCCTTGAAAGGGTCATGAATACAGGTAAAGCTGTCAAGCAATGAGATATCAATGACAAACTAATAATGAACTGTCTTCAAACCCATACAGCCTGGTTTTATACTGGTTTTAAGGTACTGAACACGAGCAATGGAGGGTGCTGGAGATATGTGAATAACTTAAGCTGAATCTGACCCTTAACTAATGTTTGTATCATGTTCTCTCCTCACAGCCCCTTCCATGTGTAGGCTGCTGGGCCGACGGGCAGAGCTGCATATGGAGATGAGCAACTTCAGACAGGCCCTACAGGATGGAGACGCCATGTGTCGACTGACGCCCCTCTCTCCCAAGGTAAGGAAACACTCAACTGTTTCCTGACATTAACACGTTTACCCAAATGTTTTTGTGTAAGTTAACCTGAAGATGCTGTGGTACTTGGGTTTTGTGTTCTCAGGCTCACTACGTGAAGGCCCTGGCTCTGAACAAAGCCGGTTATAATGAAGAGGCCCTGCAAGAGTACTTCTACTGTCTGGCTCTGAAGCCAGACTGGACCTCAGTCAAGCTGGAAACGCAAAAGTTAAGCAACTCCACTGTGATTCTATAGCATTGAAGTTGTATTAAATTGAATTAGTTAGTTCACCAAACCAGTCACACAACTACTTGTGTGCCCGATTGACTGCGATAACTGCCAGTCACTGTCTTATGTCTCTTTCCCCCTGTAGATGCTGAGTGAGATGTTCTCTGTGTTCAAGACGGACGGTCTCCCCACGTCATCACCCCACCCCCACCAAACAGGACCCGCCCCCTACCTCAAACCAGCCTCCCTTCTCCTCGGCTCCCTCCATTCCACCCCTCGTAGATGGAGCCAAACCCCTATTGGCCGCAGAGACAGTTTGTCTGACACTGGGGCAGAGACCAAGTCCTCATGTGAGGACTCCAAGACCCTAGCTTCTGTCGTGGCTGCCTTACCTCTCCCCCTGGCCTAAAGAGGAAGTTCTCAGACGAGCCCCAAGGCTCTGCACTCCCCAACAAGCTCCCCAGAAAAGGTACCCAATCCAACCCCTCCCATTCCATTTGGCAATTATTTATCGTTGCCAAAAAGTAGAATTTTAAAGTAATACTACTGAACAAAAATCTTGCAAAGTATCTTCGTGTTGCGTGAATGCAATCATTAGAAACGTATAGAAACCTCAGCAATAATATAATGTCAATGTATTTGTTTGAGTCTTGTGTTCAGATGAGTCAAGCTCATCCCAGATGCCTGCTGCTTGTTGCAGTGAGAGGAGAGAGGTGCCCCCTCAGCTTCTGGATAGCTCTGACATGGACTGCTCTGTTTGTATAAGGTAAGTCAAACACACACACACACCCTGTCTGTAGGTCCAGTTTTCCCTACGTAGTTATTAAAACCATCCCTCCCCCATGCGTTTTCTCCAGGCTGTTCTACGAGCCAGTCACCACCCCCTGTGGACACACCTTCTGCATGAAGTGTCTTGAGCGCTGTCTGGACCACAACCCCAACTGCCCCCTGTGTAAAGAGAACATTACAGAGGTAAATAGTCACCACACAGACCAGTCTTCACTACTATTGGAAATGCATACCTATTACTGAAAGACAACATGAGTTAAGAAAGTAGTTATGACCCAAATTTCCCTTGTTATCTAATTGAACCTGTTGTAATTTCAGTACCTGGCCACTAGAGGGTACCATAAGACCCTGCTGATGGAGGAGGTGCTGCAGCGCTACCTGTCTGAGGAGCTGGCTGAGAGGAGCAAGGTGCACCAGGAAGAAATGGCAGAGCTGTCAAAGTGAGTCAGGCCTCATCACATTTCAGCCCCTAACCCTTTCTCAAAACAAAATGTCTGACAATGTTTTAGAATCCATCATTATGATACAATATTATTTGGGCAGAATATCATATTTAGTGGTTTAACCCATGTTTTATTCTCACTGAAGCTTGACCCAGGAAGTGCCCATCTTCATCTGCACCATGGCATTTCCCACAATCCTCTGCCCCCTACAAGTCTTCGAGCCGTGTTATAGACTGATGATCCGACGCTCTATGGAGACGGGAACCAAGCAGTTTGGAATGTGCATCGCTGACGACATCAAAGGGTGAGTGGAGGTTTTACACCTGTGCCCACACAGCCATCAAAACACCTTGACACTAGTTTAACCTGTGCCCACACAGCCATAAAAACACTTTGACACTTGTTTAACCTGTGCCCACACAGCCATAAAAACACTTTGACACTAGTTTAACCTGACACAGCCATCAAAACACTTTGACACCCTGTGCCCACACAGCCATCAAAACACAGCCATAAAAACACTTTGACACTAGTTTAACCTGTGCCCACACAGCCATCAAAACACCTTGACACTAGTTTAACCTGTGCCCACACAGTCATCAAAACACCTTGACACTCATTTAACCTGTGCCCACACAGCCATCAAAACACCTTGACACTCGTTTAACCTGTGCCCACACAGCCATCAAAACACCTTGACACTCGTTTAACCTGTGCCCACACAGCCATCAAAACACCTTGACACTAGTTTAACCTGTGCCCACACAGCCATCAAAACACCTTGACACTTGTTTAACCTGTGCCCACACAGCCATCAAAACACTTTGACATTAGTTTAACCTGTGCCCACACAGCCATCAAAACACTTTGACACCTGTTTAACCTGTGCCCACACAGCCATCAAAACACCTTGACACTAGTTTAACCAAAAGGGTAGCAAACCTATGTTTGCGACTCAATTCAAGACCATGTTAGCCAACTGAACTAAAGCCTACCCTGGACACTTTATCTGAGTGCTAACAGGTTTCTGGTATAGTTACTCAACCACACAGGTGTAGCTCTGTGAACTACCTCCACTACACTAGCCTAACCCCCACACTTTCACTCCAACAGATTCATGTGAGCAAATGGCTAATACAGATAAAGGATCTTAATTTGATCACTCTTTTGTTGCAGAGAATTTCCCTGCACAGCGGGAAATGCAAACTTGTAGTATATTTGGAGTTTTAAAAAGGCTTCTAAAGTTTGTAAATTTGACTTGATTTGCCCAAACGAAAAACTTTATCAACCCCTACAAAAATGTCCATGAATTATAATCCACATAATAATTCCCATTTCCAGTTGCTGCTGAATTTTTTTTCTGCTGTAGCAAACTGGCTCAAAATTAGATCCTACATTTGTATACCCTGCGTTTCCCTGACCACAGCTTCGCAGACTACGGCTGCATGTTGGAGGTGAAAGACGTGAAGTTCCAACCAGACGGGCGCTTGGTGGTCGACACGGTTGGAGTGTCCCGCTTCAGAGTGCTGAGCCACGGCCACCGTGACGGCTACAACACAGCCAAGATAAAGCACCTGGAGGACCAGAAGGTGGAGGGAGAGGAGCTGGTGGAGCTGCAGAAGCTGCATGACTGTGTGTACGAGCAGGCCAGCACCTGGTTCACCTCCCTCAAAGACAACATGAAGAACCAGATCGTCAGCCACTTTGGACAGCTGCCTGAAAAAGACTGTGACATACAGGTAAGAAACAGTCAGCAGATACGCACAGTAGAACTTGGGTTCTGAGTTTTTCCTGGTTTCATTTCCTTATCAGGAATAACTGACCCACCCAGCGAAATCTAAATCCCAGTATCTGTTCATCTAAGAATTCACCTTTTATCAAATCTGATTAAACTAATAAACAGTGGCATCTTGGCAGTAGACTCTGTTGATTGTAATATGGAATAATTCTCTGTGTCCCATCTTCTCTGACTCTACCACACTCTGCCTCTGTGTTCTCAGGGGAGTGTTAGTGGTCCTGCATGGTGTTGGTGGCTGCTGGCTGTACTGCCCCTGGAGAAGAGAGCCCAGCTAAGCATCCTGGCCATGACCACCCTCCGAGAGCGCCTCAGCACCACCCGCCGGGTGCTCAGCCTCGTCACACGCAAACACCCGCCACCACGGCGACCATCTTCATCACCAGCAGCATCATCGCTGTAGTGGCCCCCCTGGAGGGGATCAGTTTAGAATCATCTGGGCCCAGTTAGATAACTTTTGACAATCTGGATGTCGCCTATCAACTAGGATTAAATGCATATAAATATAAGGAATGAATAGAACAGGAGTCCCCGTTGAAGTCAGTTATTTTTCTGTTCTATTAATTATATTTCTATGCATTTAATCCTATCCGATAGACTAAATCCAGATAGATCATTTTTGGAAAACTGGGCCCTGGAGAAGAAGGGAGAAACTAAATTTTCCTCAGAAGCTCTAGCCTCAAATAGTTCTAACAGTGGGAATGATTTACCAGTGTTGTTCATGATCTCAGGAATGGGTTTCTACTTGAGTCTTACAAAAAGGATCGATGGACTAGCCCTACCCAACCAAAACATAGAAATGAGTGTCATGTTTGCGCACATATCTTTGGGTCAATTCCATTATGTCCAATTTTGTCATGTTTATGTGTGGTACATTAGATTAATCTTGTTTTATTGTTGACCTGTGTACAAATGAGGCCTTAAATTATTTTTGCAATATGTTTGTTTTCTACTATTTGTCATGTGAAGCCAATTTTCATGTATAGAAATTTAGCATTTTTCTATGGGACATAATTAAGATTAATGCACACCATCCCTTACTGGAATAATATGTTCTACTGTATATTGGTAGTTATGACACGAGGGAGCGCTTGATGCAAGCAAGAGAAAAATAGCAGCACAACAGGCATTGTAGTAGCACCAAATATCCACAGGGTGGCAGTCCGTTAATAAGGGAATGTTCATCTTTGGATGCTGTACAGCAAGGGTGTCAAACTCATTCTACAGAAGGCCAAGTGACTGCACATTTGTATTTTTTTTCCTTTCAATTAAGACCTACACAACCAGGTGAGGGGAGCTCCTTCCTTATTAGTGACCTTAATTCATCAATCAAGTACAAGGGTGGAGCGAAAAGTTGCAGACACTGGGCACTCTGGAATGAGTTTGATGTGCTGTACTGTACAGTAACAATGAGGCGAAGTGGTGTTTCTTTCCACTGTTCTGTTATGAGGCATGCATAGACACTCACCTTCATAGTTATCTACATGAGTCTATTCCAAAATCACACAGTGGGTCTCTTTCCCCCCCACAAACAGAGGTTGCCAAGAGGCCTGGGCAAAGGCACAAAATATGCCATTTTGCAAATTGTAAGGACGGGTGTACTCTGTGTGGGCACCACATTAAAAGCTTCTGTGATACTTAACGTATCTCACTCACACAGTCAGATCTAGGAGATGCAGTCAGGTGAGTAATTTGGGATACTATGAAGTCAGAACCGGAAACGACACATATTTGTAGACAATGAGTCACCTCTGTGCTTTGTCATCACCATGTCTGAATGATCTGGAGTCTCCTCCAATTGATTCATTAGCCAAACCCTCTCGATAAACACACGCCTTCGTTCGCCCAGACCAGTGGAGGCTGCTGAGGGGAGGACAGCTCATAATAATGGCTGGAATGGCTTCAAACCATGTGTTTGAGGTATTTGATACCGTTCCACTGGTTTTGTTTTGTTTTGGTAACAAGAATGTGAAAATGGCATTTTATTGCTTTCAATTAATCTTAACTTGTACCTTTTTTAAATGTAAGATTTTGTTAATTGGGCCCAACATGTTTATTATTAAAACCATTCCATATAGTTATACATTTACCATAAACTTCATCCTCAACAGTCAATTGTCCCCTCAGTTTGAGTGTGTTGGCCACGCATACTAATTGGCCAAACCTGATCTTAATTGGTTTGTGTCTTGAAAGGGGGTCTGTTTGAACAGTGTGAAAATAATGCTTTGTGCCGAGGTAGACATTCTATATGCAATGCGGGAAAGGTTTTCGTTGTTTTAATAACTCTTCAGCATGGTATCTTGAACCATCTGCTTTATAGCCTAATAAATATTTATTGAATTCTGACCATTTTTATCTGTCCAGTTATTATTTTAACTCCTTGAAATGCATGGGGTAAGGCCAGCTCCTTCACAGGAAACATTGTTGCTAGCCATTTTGTATGGAATGCACACAGATCACATGATCTATAGTAGGACAGAACAGGCTCCATATGTGAGTTACCACAAAAAAATGAATGTGTGAGTTACCACGCTGATGTTAGGAAGCCATAGAAAGTTGCCTGAATATGAGGCTAACATCAGGGGTACTTTGGCCAGATGCCCACTGACTGAGACAGGACCAGCTGTATACATATCAGTAATGACGAGACAGGGAAGTGAGCAAAGGAAGCAGGTAGGGGAAATATCACCCTGAAGTTCTGCTTTAGCATGAGGGGTCGAGACTCACCCAATACAGTACACCGTCAGCAGTGTGTACATTTCCTATTAACTAAATATAGACAATTATTTATTATGGGGGACAGCACATGGCGCCCAAACGAGAATGTATGGACGACCTCTCATTGAAGGTAACCTAATGCGGTAGTACATAGCAAATAATGACGTTTCAGTGCACATTCCGCTCAACCTCGTTCGATTGTTCCCTTGCCACACCCATGATTACGAATATTGACACCGATTGCTCAAGTGCGCATGTCCATGATTCTGTGCAATAGAGGCCTGCCTCGCCTTTTCTCTCGCACCTATTCTGTACAGACGTCCTTCGTTTCACATGAAAAAAAAGTTATTCTTCTTTTTTGAGTGGCTGTTGACGAGATGAGACAGAGAAGGAGATAAATAGTTTTGTATCTCTATTTCTTGACTGAATAATCACCCACTCCCCGGTTATTGCATCAAGGCCCCTGCCCCTCCTCTGATTCCCGACCGGCTTCCTGTGTTTGTGCGGTTCTCACTAGCCAGGGAGCGAGGAGGAGCAGAACTGGGAGTTGAGCGAGTGAAGGGCCGAGCTGCCACCTCAACATGGAGTAGCCTAGTGTCCTCGACAACAGTAGCGGACCACAAAGAGTTATACTCGAGGGGTTATTTTTCTACAAGGAGGCACCGCAAATGATACCACGTCAAAGATTCCACAACGCGAAGGAAGGATCGGTTTATATTTAAAAGATGGCGAACGACTCTCCGGCTAAAAGTCTAGTCGAAATAGACCTGGCTTCATTGCGGGTGAGTGGTGGACAAGGGCAGTGTCTTTTATTTAAAGATTAGGCTACCCCGAGATGTAATCTATTCCACTACAGTGAGTTAACGTTATATAAAACAAAGCAAACATTTTTACCCAATAAAATATGGATACATTTTCGGGGTTATTTCTTTCTTATTCGGATCGAGAGAAAGCTGTCGTGCTGCCTGGCTTTCCTTTGTTCGAAATGCATTTGGACGGTTGTGGAGATCAGGGCGCAACAGCTGCGTTAATCTAGGTCCCATTTTTGCAACACTTATTCAAAAGCATTTTCAAAAAGATATTATGGTTGTGTAAAAAAATATATTTTTGACTCGTTTTCAGGATCCAGCAGGGATTTTTGAATTGGTGGAAGTGGTCGGAAATGGCACCTATGGACAAGTATACAAGGTTTGTTCCTCTATCATATATTTGTATATATATTTAATTCATCGGTGGCCTAATCTTCGATAATTATTTCTGACACTAGGTAGCTAACGTGACATTGATGCAGTTTTGGCATTGAACATCGAAGTGATCCAGATTTCATGCCTGTGTGATGGATTAGATTCATGTCAAGATGTCTCATCAGGATGTTTCTGTCATTACACCCCTGTAACCCCTGGTTGGATAGGTAAAGATGATGATACCCCTCTGTATTATTGCTTGTAAAAACATCTTTGGTGAAATATGCACCGCACCACACCAATCCATGCACCACTCCATTAGCCCAAGCTCCCCTGTTTCTCATCTTCTACCCGGGCTAAGCCTGTACGCTCAGTTGTTTCTAAATTGGGAAAAGAACGTATCTTATTTTACATTAATATTATAGATGGGTTTAGAAGTAAATGGCAACTGGGTTTGCAGACCAGTGTTGCTATGAGTGTTTTTAAAGTGCAGCACATGTCCTTCATCACATCCTGCTGCGGAGAGAGGGGGAAAGGGAATTGACTACTGCTGCCTGATGATCCAGACTAGGCCTTGCTTCATAGACAATTTGGTTAAGTAAAATATCATGTGTTACACAGCAGGCCTTTTCCTCTCTCTCAACCATCTGTTTCTTGGTGTCATGTTTCTCTGTGAAAATGATCATGGTGACTGTTTAAAGTAATTGTTGAACTTGACCTTTTTGGAGAATTGAGTGGGTTCCTTCTCTTGGATTTTGAGGATGAGTCTGACCCACCATTGGTGACCTGCCTCTCTTCCCTGTACCCTCCTGTCCATTGGAAGGCCTGGCCTGTGTTTAACCCCTTCTTTCAAACAGTCAGGCGAGCAACACTGTAGCAGAGCAGCTTGAAAACAACTGGAAAGCCTGTTAAGCAGGGTGGTTCACGGGGGCTGCGGTGTCCCTCCTGCCTGCGTTTATTCTCTTAGCTCTCAGGAACAGGGTAGTCTGGACTCCTGACAGGAGAATCAACAGTGGTAGTCTGGATGTTCAAATGTAAAAGCAGATCCAGCTGATCCAACCCTGTGGAACAGAGGGCTTTAAAGACCAATGCTGTTTTCTTTTGGTCATGTGACCCCGTTTTGTAATGGAAAACTTTCTAGCAAACGTCTTCCTTCAATGAACAGATGGCTTCATGGGTGTATGTGGAGAGAATTATTTACTTTTAGGCTTATATTATGAGCTATTAAATGCTATCTTTCGCCATTCATAGTCAGGCAGAGCATGAGCCACTACCACACTACATGGAATAGAATGGACGTCCTGCAAGAGGGCCCCGGGCTGGCTATGTATGTGCCTGTTTAGTAACGCAAAATGGAGGACATCCCTTGGTCTAATGATTCCAAGCAAAGCCAACTCGTCTGTGCTGATTTGAAAGATGGAGAATCAGGGGGTTGTAGTTTGTTCCTGATTCATACGTCCTCATATGCTATTCTGCAGACAGGTCTACATGCTCTGGTTTGCTGTACATTTTCACAACAGACAGTCCCAAAGCCATTGGATGTCAGAGGTTTACTGTATGCCAACCTCTAACCCACATAATTGTCATGCCAAATAAAGGCAGTTTGTTTCAATCAATTATTCCCCTTCCTCTAGTGAGACTGTACTGTGAACTGCACGTTATAAACTAGGCTAATATGTAGCCCAGTTATGTACACTACATGACCAAAAGTATGTGGACACCTGCTCGTTCAACATCTCATTGCAAAATCATGGGCATTAATATGGAGTTGGTCCCCCTTTTGCTGCTATGACTGCCTCCACTCTTCTGGGAAGGCTTTCCACCAAATGTTGGAACATTCCTGCTGGGACCTGCAGTCATTCACCAACAAGAACATTAGTGATATCGAGCACTGATGTTGGGCGATTAGGCCTGGCTTGCAGTCGGCGTTCCAATTCATCCCAAAGGTGTTTGGTGGGGTTGAGGTCAGGACTCTGTGCAGGCCAGTCATGTTCTTCCACACCGATCAACAAACCATTTCTGTATGGACCTCGATTTGTCATGCTGAAACGGGGAAGGGCCTCCCCCAAACTGGTGCCATAAAGTTGGAAGCACATAATTGTCTAGAATGCCATTGTGTGCTGTTGTGTTAAGATTTCCCTTCACTGGAACTGAAGGGCCTAACCGAACCATGAAAAACACCACCAGGCGGTTTTTCCTCTTCCACCAAACTTTACAGGTAGCGTCCTCCTGGCATCCGCCAAACCCAGATTTGTCCGGACTGCCAGGTGGTGAAGCGTGATTCATCACTCCAGAGATTGTTTCCACTGCTCCAGAGTCCAATGGAGGCAAGCTTTACACCACTCCAGCCTACGCCATTGCGCATGGTTATCTTAGGCTTGTGTGTGGCTGCTTGGCCATGGAAACCCATTTCATGATGCTCCTGAGGGCCAGCAGTTTTTACGCACTTTAGCACTAGGCGGTCCCCTTCTGAGATTGTGTGGCCTACCACTTTGCGGCTAAGCCGTTGTTGCGTTTTGACATATCCACTTCACAATAACAGCATTTACAGTTGACCGGGGCAGCTCCAGCCGGGCAGATATTTGACCAACTGACTTGTTGGAAAGGTGGCATCCTATGACGGTGCCACGTTGAAAGTCACTGATCTCTGTAGAAAGGTCATTCTACTGCCAATGTTTGTCTATGGAGATTGCATGGCAGTGTGCTTGATTTTATACACCTGTCAGCAACTGGTGTGGCTGAAATGGCCGAATCCACTAATTTGATGGGGTGTCCACATACTTTTGTGTGTATTTGTACTTGTTCCCCCCTACCTCATCAGCTGCCTGACACCAATGATAGGTCAGTGCAGTAACATGGTTAGGTTAACCTATCAGTTCGGTGTGTGGTCTGAATGAAGGGTGCTAGCTGGAACTGGTGGAGGAAGAGCAGCTGTCCTGGGCCCTAGACAGAGCCTGCATGGCCAGGCAGCTTCATTACAAAGCTGGTTTTGTCTCCGTGTATCTGGTTTTATTTGGGAACCACCACCAGACCCACAGAAAGGATGTGTTTATTAGTCGGGTCTCAAATGTTGAATAATCATCTAGCCCTGTTCCGGAAATATAACTTTCTATCTCTTTCTGTGAGGCTTTTCTTCTTCTTTGCAAAGCAGTTTTTCACCCATTCAAACCTCTCACAATAAGACAATCGAGCACAGTCTATTTCTTCTATTCAGAAGGCCCAGGACAATTTCTTGCATTGAATTAGTTTTGAAATGCATACTTTTTTTGTCTAACTCATCTGTCCCCTTTTCTTCTGTTTGATATTTTTCGTTTTCAAACGGTTTGTTTTGTAGGTATGTTTTTGTGACACTGTCTCGGAACCAGTTGCCACAGCCTGTTTGATGCAGCTAGCCCAGATGACATACAGTACCTCACTGAATGACTGACCTTTTCATTTGGAGCTTTTGACAGAAGTGGGTTGCAGGCACTCTAAGAGCTGAAATGCCATATCACAGCCCTGTGCGGCACGATGTGGCTCTTCTGGATTCAAATGCCTGCAGCCAATCACAGCAACAGAGGCAAGGTGGCAGTGATTGTTGTCTGGGGCTCGTGCCAGGTTTGGACCTTACTGTTAAAGTCAGTGGTAGCTCAGGTTTAGATTGTCTTGGCCAACCAGCTGAATGTCCTCCGATAAGACTTGAAACTGTCAGTGTGGGTGTGACAGTCAAGGGAAGATGACAATGTTATATGCTCACTAGGGATGCAAATTCCGGTAATAATTGCTACCGACTAACCCACCCTCATTAACCGACCAACAAACATTTTTTCAAAACTGTAAGGAACGGACATTTTTCATTAAGGCTTAATGGAAACATGCAACAATAGCAAGCCCATCGTCACGCTGTCAAAAGGCTTTATAGCCTATTATTGAACATGCAATTCCAGTAATGAAGCAGCTATTAAATCGTCATTTTCCATCTTTTGCCAAAATGTAATTGTCGGGAAAACAGTTCTAAACAGCTCACCTCATGCGAGGAATTCCATATGTGAGAGATGAACGTCTGTTAGAAACTAGGGGGAGTACACACCAAATTGGTTTGGTGCGGTTTTTCCAAACTGGTTCGTTTACTCACTTAGTTTGGTTCGTTTGGACTGGTGTGAACTCTATTGGTACTAAGCAACGCACGGTGGTTCGCTCTAAAAGGGTGGTTTCGGTCTGTTTCAATTAGTATGGTGGTGTGGTTCGCTGCAGGTGAGAAAGCAGTCTGGACCAAACGCAGGAAATGAACCAGAGTCACGCATTATTGGTTGTTTGACATCATAACTTGACATCTCTGAAGCATTGTGAGTAGCGGGTTAGGGGAGATGAGGGCTGTACCCGGGGATCTAGGCTGCTGAATATAGACTATTCAGGTAGCAGAGTGGCCACTACGCTGTTTTCTCCCGCATGTTGGAATACCAAAACAAAAGTAATATGAAGATTTGGACACACAAGTGATGGTTCACAATACTCAGATATTGATTTAACCTCGGCGTATTTGTCCAATAAATGTATGACTTGCATGGAGAAGTTTTTCTTTTCTTTTTTCGTTTCAAATATTTTTTATTAAACACACACAAGAATGGTGTATAGGTATACAAGACAGGTATACAATTCTTATCTAAACATAAAGGAGCATACAGGAACAACAAGACCCAGAGCCCTGGGTGCAAAACAAATAATACAAAACACGACATACAAAACAAGGACACGTAGAAAGAAAAAGGGTAGATGGCCCCCTCCCCCGAGAAGTATTTTTTTTTTAAATTTAAATTTCTGTTCATTTGGCAATGTGAAACCAACCGGACCAAATGGAACAAATACTGATTAAAACTATCGCTCAAAACTGTGTCATAACTCCCTTCGAAATATGGGGAATCTAATAGCAACCACGAGGATGGGTTGATAATATAACTACAATTGTGCTTTTGGCGTCTGGACAAAAAAAGTTGATATGAAGACCAATAGAACAGTAGCGAAATTATGGTTAATGGCATGAAGTCTTTCTAAAAAAAAAAAATAATTGAAGCAAGGTAAATCATGCCTTTGTTATTATTATTTGAAGTAAAATTTAGGTTTTCAAGTAGAGGTCGACTGATTAATCGGCCAATTTATATATATATATTTGTAATAATGACAATTACCAAAATACTGAATTGAACAATGAACCCTTTTATTTTAACTTAAAATAATACATAAAATCAATTTAGTCTCCAATAAATAATGAAACATGTTCAATTTGGTTTAAATAATGCAAAAACAGTGTTGGAGAAGAAAGTAAAAGTGCAATATGTGCCATGTGAAAAAAAAGCTAATGTTCAAGTTCCTTGCTCAGAACATGAAAACATATGAAAGCTGGTTCAATCCCTGTTCTTCAATATTACCAGTTAAGATGTTTTAAGTTGTAGTTATTGGAATTATGATGCGTCGACTATTTCTCTCTCATTTTATTTCGTATACCTTTGACTATTGGCACTATTCTGGCAAATTAATTACTTTTTTTGTTAGGAAGAAACACAGTTCGCTACGAGCCAGGTGGCTCAAACTGTTGCATATACCCTGACTTTGCTTGCACTGAACGCAAGAGAAGTGACACAATTTTCCTAGTTAATATTGCCTGCTGACATGCATTTATTTGAACTAAATCTGCAGGCTTAAAAAAATATACTTCTATGTATTGATTTTAAAACCTCTTGGTGTTAGGGGGCAGTATTTTCATTTTTGGGGAAAAAAAACATTCCCGTTTTAAACGGGATATTTTGTCAGGAAAAGATGCTAGAATATGCATATAATTGACAGCTTTGGATAGAAAACACTCTAAAGTTTCCAAAACTGTAAAGATATTGTCAGAACTGATGTTGCATGCGAAAGCCTGAGAAAAATCCAATCCGGAAGTGCCCCAGGTTTTGAAAGCGCTGCGTTCCAATGGCTCCCTATATGGCTGTGAATGTACCATCAACGAGCTTATGCTTTCTACGTATTCCCCAAGGTGTCTACAGCATTGTGACATCGTTTTACGCATTTCTGTTGAAGAATAGCCGTATGGGGGCACATTGCGTAAGTGGTCACATGGTGGCTTCAAGAGAGATTCTCGCATAAAGTGCAGAGGTAGCCATTACTCCAATCGGTCCTAGAGAAAAAGGAATTGTCCCGACGGATATATTATCGAATAGATATTAGAAAAACACCTTGAGGATGGATTCGAAACAACGTTTGCCATGTTTCTGTCGATATTATGGAGCTAATTTGGAATATTTTTCGGCATTGTGGTAACCGCAATTTCCAGGCGATTTCTCAGCCAAATGTGAAGAACAAACAGAGCTATTTCGCCTACAAAAATAATCTTTTGGGAAAAAAATGAACTTTGGCTGTCTACCTGGGAGTCTCTTGAGTGAAAACATCCGAAGTTCATCAAAGGTAAACTATTTAATTTGATTGCTTTTCTGAATTCCGTGACAAGTTTGCCTGCTGCTAGCGAGGCATAATGCTATGCTAGGCTATGATAAACTTACACAAATGCTTGTCTAGCGTTGGCTGTAAAGCATATTTTGAAAATCTGAGATGACAGGGTGATTAACAAAAGGCTAAGCTGTGTTCCAATATATTTCACTTGTGATTTTCATGAACAGGAATATTTTCTAGGAAGATTTATGTCTGTTGCATTATGCTAATTAGTGTCAGATGATGATAACGATCCCGTTCACGGGCTGGGCGTCACTACAGGTTAAGAAAGGCATTGATGTTTATGGTTTGGTACATTTGTGCAACGAATGTGCTTTTTTTTCCTCAAATGTGCTTTTGTTTAATCATCACCTGTTTGGCGAAGTAGGCTGAGATTCGATGATAAATTAACAGGCACCGCATTGAATATATGCAACGCAGGACAAGCTAGTGAAACTAGTAATATCATCAACCATGTGTAGTTAACTAGTGATTTATGTTAAGTGATTGTTTTTTATAATTTAAGTTTAATGCTTGCTAGCAACTTACCTTGACTCCTTTTGACGATGCACTTGTGTAACAGGTGGTCAGCCTGCAACGCCTTCTCCTCGTGGATTGCAATGTAATCGGCGTCCAAAAAGGCCGATTACCGATTGTTATGTAAACTTGAAATTGACCCTAATTAATCGGTCAACCTCTGGTTTCAAACAATTATACTGCCTGAAGCTCACGTTGCGTGGTGGTAGGTGACGCATTGATAGCCTGCTTACCGTTGACTATAGCCTATGCACTCGCATGGCAAACGAGCTTCAATTACGAGTTGAGATTTAAAAAATTTGCTGCTATTTTTATTTCTCATAGTGGCGATCTTAACAACAACAAAAATGCCGCATGATTGCTCAACAAATTATTCTAAATGCAAATGCAATGACAGGGCTTCTAAAACCCCACCCCAGTTCAGTACCAGCTTTTTGAGGTTCTCTTACGCTGTCTGACGGGTTATGGGCTATTCCGCTTCTCAAACTAGGCTTTGTATGCTGTGCGCATGTGATAAATAAGATGCATGACGTATAATGAAAATGCACATGCACTAATTTAATTCCACTAAATTATGCAAATAAAACAATAGACTGATAAGCAAGACCAGTAAAATGTAGGTTCAACAGCACTTAACCATTAACAGCCCTAATTCTCACCTTGCACTGGAATGAAAGCTATTAGATACTGGTACTCACTAACATTTTTACATGAGGCCCCTTTTCAAAATGGGCAATGTTGTGCTGCTATAATGTTACATTAAACATTTCAAAATGGCTGATCCTTTAGTTGTGGATGCAATGGCTTAGGCTATTTCCCCCATCACATTGTTGTATACCGAATCTCACTGCCAGCGCCTCCCTCCTGGCTCTCAACATTTCTTAATGAATTGCTTATGATAAACCCTGGTACGAGTCCCAGTAAAAGCATTGAAATAAGAGGGAGGCTAAGGACATGCTTGGTGGTAACGGCTTGCTGCAGCACTTCAATCTCCCTGAACGTCGTTGACGTAGTGTTTGTGGGAACTCGGTCGTCTTCTCATTACCCACAAAGTGGCGGTGGTTCTTCCTCCCCAGCCAACCCCGTCTTCAGCATCCGGTGTCTTCATGGTGCTCCCCTCGCCACTGAACAATTGGCCGTTGTCTCATTAAGGAGAAAGTCATCAATATCCATGCTGGTCTCCGATGTGCACAGCTTTGTATGGTTGATCCAGACTGTATCTAGTGGTCCTATGTCTCAATACAGTTAGTTGTTGGATTTGCAGTGTTTTCATATTACCACCGTACATTTTATTAATCATTTTGCCTACTACTACACAGGCATTGACTTCCTAGTCCCACTTTGGTGGTAAGCTGAAAGCCTCTTCCTGCACTGACTGACTCCACAATGGGATTCTCAGATCAGTTTGATCTCTTCTTTGGCTCCAGACCAGCTGGCACTGAGAGATGGGATGGAGAGCCCTCCGGTGCGTCTGAGAAGAGAATGATAGCGATAAAAACAAAATCTGAAGAATTCATTAAGTTCTGCCTTTGCGTGGTATGTGGGGGAGGATTCCCTCTACTGGGCTGTACAGAATGGCCATATATAGACCTAGTTAGCCAGCCACTCTGTCTGTCAGGCCTGCAGGGCTGGTGGTGCCCTGGCACTCTGATCCCTGGGATGTGCCAACCTCTCTTAAACATCATGCCTCTTTCTCTTCCTTTTTACTCTGCAGCCCATATCAGGCCACTATGCAGGGAGAATATACCCGCAGTCCCGTGGTGCTGGCAGCTCCTGTGATCTCAGTCTTTTGCACTCCATTGCTTTCCTTCCCGCTCTCTCCCTTCTCTCATTGTACCTGTGTAAACCACTTTACTTCTCCTGCTTGCTCATAACCTTAAACCATCCCCCTACCAGTCTCTTTCCCCCACTCTTTCGCTCTCTCGCCCATGTCTGCTTTGCCAGGGGAAGGACTTGGCAGGTTTGTGTGGACACAGGGTGAGACGTCTGCTGCAGCTCTAAATAGCTTGGCCCAGTTCTGTGATTGTAAGGTGCACACTGAGGGTCACTGGTTCCAACACTGTTTGACACGGTGCCATGTCTCTGTGACGGAGGCCACATGTAAAACCCCCCACCCACAGGTACAGAGGAAAGGTCATAAGTCATGGGCAGCATCAAATCCTCTGTGGCAGTAATGCTGTATTGGACCCATACTGGGCTAGATTCCATATTGTATTTGGGCTATAGCCTTCATACTGGCTTTGCTTAAACATTTCATCTGTCCTAAAATGGCATCGGAGACTTGTTGGGATTTCAAATTCCTCACTTTAAGCTGTCTTTAATATTTAATATAAAGGATGAAGATAATTTAACACTGCTTCATTTTTCCACAAATGAAAGGCAATCTATGTGAGGATGCTTCCCAGGACTTAAACCCATGACATCATGACGTCACCATAGAGCAAGGTTTCCCAAACTCGGTCCTGGGTCCCACCCTGCTGCATATTTTGGTTTTTGCCTCAGCACTACACAGCTGATTCAGATACATTTGGGGATCCCTGCCATTTAAAGGATGTAGATGCGCTGAACAAAGGAGAACTGCCGGCAGTGAGGGATGATGCAACACAGACGCAAGCACACCGGTCTGCCTCCAAATCGTCTAGACATCCCCAGTCTCTGCCCCTCCCTGTCTTTTCCTTCTCCTCTTCCCCATCTCTCCTCTCTGTACCACTTGGCCATCTTTACCCAGGCTGCCATGTGGGTAGTGGAGGGGCCGGGCAGGGCGTAGGCCGGGCGTGGTGGTACTGTCTGTCCGTATGGAGGTGGGTATCCCCCAAGTAGTGCTGAGTGATTTAGTGCTTTTTGAGAGTTTTTGGTTTGATTATTTAAAAATAATCACTGTTTTCGGTATAATATTTTTGGGGTGGACATGAAATGTACTTTGCGTTATGTGGGTTGAATAATGTAACACAGAATAAAACAATTAATACAATTTCATGACATTTGTTTTATTTGACTATTTCATTCCAAGTCATCTCTATAGAGCTGCAGCCTATGCTGTCTGACAAAATCACTATTTTAGTAGTTCATCAAAGTAAATAATGGAAACTTATGACTGCTTAATACTAACTATATATGTCTTATATCATTTTTTAAATTATTTAATTTTCCCCCCAAGATGGCGCAGCAGTAAGACATATTTGTTTTTGTCCTGTGTAAATAGTATTTTCCTCCTTTTTTTGTATATATTTCAATATTTCTTTTTAGATTTCTTTTTTCCATTTTCGGATGAAATATACCTTCCTGCAACCCGCCTCACCCAATGTGGTACGGATCTGCTATTTTCTTTTTGACCTTTATAACTGGAACCTCCATCAGAAGCAACCCAGCTAATTAGCTATTTAGTCATTGTTATCCACTGCTAGTAGTCTTTACCTTTATCTCAGACACCAGCCACGATAGCCCGGATAATATCTATCAGTCTGCACAGCGCGATATCAGCCCTGAGCATATCGGACTGTGTAATTCTTTTCCCCACTACGTCACCAGATTCCTGCTGAAAGCTCTGGACCATTACACCGGATCTTCGCAGCTAGCTAGCTGCTCCCGAGTGGCTATTGTGGCTAATGCCCTTGTCCAGAAGCATGCACCAGTTAGCCTCGAGCAAGGCCCATCTCCTGGCCAGCAAACGAAGTAAACCAACTACAAAAACCTCTTGCTAATTTGGCCTGGACCCTTTGTCGTCACGGAGCCCCGCCGATCCATCACGACTGGTCTGCTGACGTAATTCAGCCGATATGTTCTCAACCGGCCTCTGCGTCGTGGATGTGGTGAAGAGCCATCTGCTATCCCCAGCCCGCTAGCTTCCTGAACACTGTGTCTCCCGCTCGCCTAGCATAGTAATCGACTACCGAACGGCTCCCTGTTTCATCTATTGCTGCTTATTGGACCCTATGATCACTCGGCTACACAGCTGATGCGTGTTGGACTGTTCATTAACACTGCACTTCATTTTGTTTATCTGTCGGCCCCAGCCTCGAACTCAGGCCCTGTGTGTCGCTAACTGACCCTCTCTGCCCATTCATCGCCATTTACCCGTTGTTGTCATCTTAGCTGTTTACCCGTTGTTGTCTTAGCTCTCCAATCAACACCTGTGATTGCTTTATGCCTCTCTCTGTCAATATGCCTTGTATACTGTTGTTTAGGGCAGCTCTCATTGTTTAATTTTACTGTGGAGCCCCCAGTTCTGCTCAAAATGCCTCAAATAGCCCCCTTGTCCCACCCCAACACATGCCGAGACCACGCCTATCTTAACTGGCGCCTCCAGAGATGCAACATCTCTCATTGTCACTCAATGCCTAGGTTTACGCACACTGTACTCTCACCCTACAATACCCTTGTCTGTACACTATGCCCTGAATCTGTCCTACCACGCCCAGAAATCTGCTGCTTTTATTCTCTGTTCCCAAACCACTAGACTTCCAGTTCTTATAGCCTTTAGTCGTACCCTCATCCTACTCCTCTTCTGTTCCTCTGGTGATGTAGAGGTTAACCCAGGCCCTGTGTCTCCCAAGGCACTGTTATTTGCTGACTTCTGTAACCGTAAAAGCCTTGGGTTCATGCATGTTAAGTTTACTTTATTCACTACTTTCGCACTATCCGCCGACCCTGATGTCCTAGACGTGTCTGAATCCTGGTTTAGGAAAGCAATCAAAAATCCAGAAATTTCCATCACCAATTGCAACATTTTCCGTCAAGACAACTGCCAGAGAGGGCAGAATTGTAATCTACTGTAGAGAGAGCCTGCAGAGTTCTGTCATACTATACAGGTCTATTCCCAAACAATTGGAGCTTCTACTTTTTAAAGATCCATCTCTTCAGAAATAAGTCCCTCACTGCCACTTTGGCCACTTTTCCTTCCAGTTCTCTGCTGCCAGTGACTGGAACGAATTGCAAAAATCACTGAAGTTGGAGACTTATATCTCCCTCATTAGCTTTAAGTACCAGCTGTCAGAGCAGCTTACCGATCGCTGCAGCTGTACACAGCCCATCTGTAAATGGCCCATCCAACTACCTACCTCATCCCCATATAAAAAAATATACGTTTTCTGCTCTTTTGCACACCAGTATTTCTACTTGCACATCCTCATCTGGATATGTCACTCCAGTGTAAATTGCTAAATTGTAATTACTTCGCCACTATTGGCCTATTTATTGCCTTCATTTGCACACACTGTATACAGATTTTTCTTTTGTGTTATTGACTGTCCGTTTGTTTATCCCATGTCTAACTCTGTTGTTTTTGTCTCACTGCTTTGCTTTATCCTGGCCAGGTCGCAGTTGTAAATGAGAACTTGTTCTCAACTGGCCTACCCGGTTAAATAAAGGCTAAATAAATAAATGTATTTTCAGGTAGAGATTCTCCTCTCCATCTCCGTGCCCACAAAGCCCGGACTAGTAGGAGTGCAATGGAGTATGGTCATTGTAGCTAATTACCACATTTTCTTCCCTAAACTACAGTACCAGTCAAAGTTTCGACACGCCTACTCATTTTAAGAGTTTTTCTATATTTTTGCTATTTTCTACATTTATAGAATAATAGTGAAGACATCAAAAGTATGAAATAACACATATGGAATCTTGTAACCAAAATAGTGTAAAACAAATCAAAATATATTTGAGATTATTCAAAGTAGCCACTCTTTGCCTTGATGACAGCTTTGCGTGCCCTTGGCATTCTCTCAACCAATTTCATGAGGTAGTCATGAACAGTCTTGAAGGATTTCCCACATGCTGAACACTTGTTGGCTGCTTTTGCTTCACTCTGCTGTCCAACCAATCCCAAACCATCTCAATTGGGTTGAAGTCGGGTGATTGTGGAGGCCAGGACATCTGATGCAGCACTCCATCACTCTCCTTGGTCAAATAGCCCTTATACAGCCTGGAGATGTGTGTTGGGTCATCCTGTTGAAAAACAAATGGTAGTCTCACTAAGCACAAACCAGATGGAATGGCGTGGCTAATGGCTGCAGAATGCTGTGGAAGCCATGCTGGTTAAGTGTGCCTTGAATTCTTAATTAATCACAGACATTGTCACCAGCAAAGTACCATCACACCACCTCCTCCATGCTTCACGGTTGGAACCACAGATGAGGAGATCATCCGTTCACCTACTCTGCGTCTCACGAAGACACGGCAGTTGGAACAAACAATCTCAAATTTGGACTGATCAAACCAAGGGACATATTTTCAACGGTCTAATGTCCATTACTCATGTTTCTTGGCCCAAGCAAGTCTCTTCTTATTGGTGTCCTTTTAGTAGTGGTTTCTTTGCAGTAATTTGACAATGAAGGCCTGATTCACGCAGTCTCCTCTGAACAATTGATGTTGAGATGTGACTGTTACTTGAACTCTGTGAAGCATTTATTTGGGCTTCAATTTCTGAGGCTGGTGAGTATATTGAACTTTCCTCAGAGCCAGTATGTGTAGGTAATTCCGTCTAATGCTGCTTTAAAAAAATGTATTGTGTAAGTGTTGCTCTATGCTTTCTGGAGGACCGAGTTTTGAAATCAGTGGAATTAGAGTATGGTAACTAAGACAATGGCGACAACACCGGTCTCTGGATTATACAGTTGAAGTCGGAAGTTTACATACACTTTAGCCAAATACATTTAAATTCAGTTTTTCACAATTCCTGACATTTAATCCTAGTAAAAATTCCCTGTCTTAGGTCAGTTAGGATCACCACTTTATTTTAAGAATATTTAATATCAGAATAATAGTAGTGATTTTATTTCCGCTTTGATTTATTTCATCACATCCCCAGTGGGTCAGAAGTTCACATACAGTCAATTAGTATTTGGTAGCATTGCCTTTAAATTGTTTAACTTGGGTCAAACGTTTTGGGTAGCCTTCCACAAGCTTCCCACAATAAGTTGGGTGAATTTTGGCCCATTCCTCCTGACAGAGCTGGTGTTACTGAGTCAGGTTTGTAGGCCTGCTTGCTCGCACACACTTTTTCAGCTCTGCCCACAAATGTTCTATAGGATGGAGGTCAGAGCTTTGTGATGGCCACTCCAATACATTGACTTTGTTGTCCTTAAACCATTTTTCCACAACTTTGGAAGTATGCTTGGGGTCATTGTCCATTTGAAAGACCCATTTGCGACCAAGCTTTAACTTCCTGACTGATGTCTTGAGATGTTGCTTCAATATATCCACATAATTTTCCTTCCTCTTGATGCCATCTATTTTGGGAAGTTCACAAGTCCCTCCTGCAGCAAAGCACCCCCACAACATGATGCCGCCACACCTGTGCTTCACGGTTGGGATGTTGTTCTTTGGCTTGCAAGCCTCCCCCTTTTTCCTCCAAACTTAACAATGGTCATTATGGACAAACAGTTCTATTTTGGTTTCATCAGACCAGAGGACATTTCTCCAAAAAGTACGATCTTTGTCCCCTTGTGCAGTTGCAAACCGTAGTCTGGCTTTTTTTATGGCGGTTTTGGAGCAGTGGCTTCTTCCTTGCTGAGCGGCCTTTCAGGTTATGTCGATATAGGACTTGTTTTACTGTGGATATAAATACTTTTGTACCTGTTTTCTCTAGCATCTTCACAAGGTCCTTTGCTGTTGTTCTGGGATTGATTTGCACTTTTCACAGCAAAGTACATTCATCTCTAGGAAACAGAACACGTCTCCTTCCTGAGCGGTATGACGGCTGCGTGGTCCCATGGTGTTTGTACTTGCATACTATTGTTTGTACAGATGAACATGGTACCGTCAGGCGTTTGTAAATTGCTCCCAAGGATGAACCAGACTTGTGAAGGTCTACAATTTTTTTTCTGAGGTCTTGGCTGATTTCTTTTGATTTTTCCCACGTTGTCAAGCAAAGAGGCATTGAGTTTGAAGGTAGTCCTTGAAATACATCCACAGGTCCACCTCCAATTGACTCAAATGATGTCAATTAGCCGATCAGAAGCTTCTGAAGCCATGACACCATTTTCTGGAATTTTCCAAGCTGTTTAAAGGCAGTCAACTTAGTGTATGTGCAGTTGTGATCCAGAGTATTTTAAGTGAAATTATCTGTCTATAAACAATTGTTGGAACAATTACTTGTCATGCAGATGTCCTAACTGACTTGCCAAACCTATAGTTTGTTAACAAGAAATGTGTGGAGTGGTTGAATGAGTGTTAATGACTGCAACCTCAGTGTAGGTTGGAGTCAACCTCAACTGTCTTCATACTAAGGCAACCATGGCATCCTTGACAGGGAGAGGCGTCCATCCATGATTTTTCTAGCGAGCTACATTTTCAGACATGACACTTTTTTCTAATTTTAACAGATTCGTTCTCATTTTAAGTTAGTGTATTGTTTTTTTTTGTGTGAATTTTTACCCCTTTATTGTTTTAGTAGCTACTATCCTGTCTCATCGCTACAACTCCCGTACGGGCTTGGGAGAGACGAAGGTTGAAAGTCATGCGTCCTCCGATACACAACCCAACCAGCCGCACTGCTTCTTAACACAGCGCACATCCAACCCGGAAGCCAGCCGCACCAATGTGCCGGAGGAAACACCGTGTACCTGGCAACCTTGGTTAGCGCGCACTGCGCCCGTCCCGCCACAGGAGTCGATGGTGCGCGATGAGACAAGGACATCCCTACCGACCAAGCCCTCCCTAACCCGGTCGACGCTAGGGCAATTGTGCGTCGCCCCACGGACCTCCCGGTCGCGGCCGGTTACGACAGAGCCTGGGCACGAACCCAGAGTCTCTAATGGCACAGCTGGCGCTGCAGTACAGCGCCCTTAACCACTGCGCCACCCCGGGAGGCCTAAGTTAGTGTATTGTTAGCGAGCTAGCTAATGTTACAAGTATGATCTTATTATTTGTATCTGAGCCATTTGCTTTGCTAGTTATAGCATAATGTTAGCAAGCCAATTTATATTATGGTTGATTAGCTATCTGTAGGGTAGTACAGTCATGAGTTGGGTTTATGGTACATTGTTTAGCGAGCTAGCTACATGCCTCAACAAGACTCCACTATACAATTAACCATTTCAATAGAATGTCACTGCAACAACCGTTAATGGAACTAACGGGTAAATTCCCTCTGGCTATTTACTCCGATTTCAGAGCACTCTCGTCTGAGTAAATTTCACAATTATTCTGTGCTCTTGCACAAACGCCTAACACTCGTTTTTATTTGGCTAGTGTCAGTAAATGTTGGCAAAACATTTTTAAATTGTTGCCAGCTGCACAGTTGCAGTCACATATGTTCTGGATAACATAAAAACAGCCTAACTCTGTTAGGGCGAGTAAAATGGTCAGTGAATGGTTCTCACGTTAGCCAGATTGCTTGATTGTTAGGACAGAACGCTTCGATCAACACTTGAAGAGATGCGTGGGGCTAAAGCTTGAGGGTGTGAAAGGTGCTGAATAGGTGTAGACGATGAGCTCTCCAGTAGGTACCAAAACATTCAAAGACCTTTTTTCAAAAGTGAAGTTACAAGGTTCAGCTTTCAAAGCAGAATTACTTTCCCATTGTTCCTCAAATGCAGTGTATGTTGTAGTCTGTGTATATATGTATGTATATATGTGTATATGTATGTATATGCATGTATATGTGTATATATATGCATGTATATGTGTATATATGTGTATGTATATGTGTATGTATATGTGTATGTATATGTGTGTGTGTGTATGCATGTATGCGTATATTATATATTTATATTTACATTGGATAAAAGCAATTTCACATTTTGCAACACAAGACCGAATCAAGGCGGTCATTCACATATGGACTTGATCTTTTACCAAATAGGGCTATCTTCTGTATACCACCCCGACCTTGTCACAACACAACTGATTGGCTCAAATGACAAACTTTTAACAAGGCACACTTGTTTATGTAAATGCATTCTAGGTGACTACCTCATGAAGCTGGTTGAGAGAATACCAAGTGTGCAAAGCTGTCATCAAGGCAAAGGGTGGCTACTTTGAAGAATCTAAAATAGAAAATTGTATTTTGATTTGTTTCACACTATTTTTGGTTACTACATGATTCCATATGTGTTATTTCATAGTTTTGACGTCTTCTATTATTCTACAGTGTAGAACATAGTACAAATAAAGAAACCCTTGAATGAGTAGTTGTTTGACTGGTACTGTATGTAGAATATTTCCCCCTCACTATATCACGCCGTTCAGGCTTGATCTGATGCATCTCTAGAGAAACTGTGCATTGAGCTCAGAATTTCTTTTAAATGGAACTGAAATAATTGAACCGACGTCGGTCAATTAATTGTTTAAAAAGCAAAAAAGAATTGTCATTTTGGCTAACAGCACTACCTCTCAGGACAAATTGTGTAACGCTGGTCCCATAAGGGAGGACCTAGCACACTAAAGGCTGCCTGGCCAACCCAGGAGGAGGAGTTAGAGGGAGTATCAGAGTGAAGCCGCAGTGATGATGCTTGCCTGGGGTCCATATTGGCTCCTTGTTAATCTACTACGCCCTTTGGTATTCCCAGATCCTCCCAGTCTGCTAATAGTTGTCGGTCAGATCTGTTTAACCCCAAAGTGGTATGGGCGAGGGACCAAAATGGAACCAGTATGAAGAAAAGTGAAAGAACCTCTTGAACATAATTTCTCCTATAAACAGATCTATATTTAGGTAACACCTATAGGTGTGGGTAGCTTTGGAAACATCTCTGTGAGGTGCTCCATGCAGCCCAGTTGTGCTCCAGTACACAGACCTGTTAATGTGCCCTATGCATCAGGACGCTGACAGTCCTGCTCACAGTTATGTTACTAGCTGTGGGTTAACTGCTATTTATAGCCTAGCCTTCTACAGTTGGTGGAGGCACAATTGTAGGTTAGTATGCTGGGAATGGGAGTGGAGGGCCAGAGGCAGTAGGCATGTCTCAGTGTGTTAACCCCATGATGTTTGCACAGATTATATTCTAGCTCCTATTACCCTCTCGGGTACAAAAATGTATGTACCAATCACAGATCGCCACTTTAATCTCTGATCTAGCAAGGTCGTATAGGTATTTGGTACTACGCTGGAAACCTTGCCTTCAATTCCGTTTGAGCACACAGACCAGTGATGGACAGCTATTGAAGCCAATCCCTCTGGGATCAGCTGGTCTGATGTTGAATGTGTCACCCACTCTGTGGCAGGGCCAAGGTCTTACCCTGTGTCACAGAGGCTGTGTCAGACTTGACAATTCATGCAGCTTTAGTGTTCTGATCAATTTCCAATGAGTAATGCATCTACACCTACATTTGAAATATGTCTACCATATCCGGATTCCCCTTTCCTGCGCTGTATTCAAATGTCAGAATGCGTTCTATAAACGGTGGTTGAGGCAAAATATGATAACCCAACTGATGGCAGAAGCTAACTACTGTAGATAACTAGCCAGATAACCTCTGTATCAAGCAAGCAACACTAAAGTGATTGTAAATGGATTAGCATAACTCTAGCCAAGCCCAAAATGTTTTTTAAGATAGTTGGCTAGCTTTTATGAGGGAACCTAGTCCTCACATGCTAGGAATGTATTTCCTCCACCGTTACAATGAAAAGGTGCCTCAGTCCCAAACTCAAGATTTCGTGAGTGCTGATGACGTCGCCCACTGTATGCACGTTTCGTACCCTGAATGTGTCTAGACTGAGGTGGACACAATCAGACCACAACGCGACTTTTGTGCGTCTAGACCCATCTTTTCAATGTGATCTTTGTGTTCTGATAGCAGAAGTCGCATGTAAGTGGAGACATGACCTGATGTACCTGGTAGTCACCATCAGGCCACAGTGTAGGGACAGACTGTGTGTGTTCCCTACTCACACACACTCCCTCCCTGCACTGGCCCTCACTCTAATGGCTGTCAGCGGACCCACACAGCCCCTGGGCTGTCCACACCACTGCCTGAACACAACTCTGCTTTGTGTGTGCGTGAGGAGCGACCCGTTGAGCTACCTCATTATCATACAGGGGCGAGGCGAGACACAAAAGCCCCTTGCGAACGAGGCAGCGTTCCCATCCTGGGCTGCAGCCCAGTCTGAGCTTCAACAGACTTTCCCTTTGGTGTCAGGTTTCTCACTTAGCACCTCGTCAGTTCTACCCGCAAACAAGCAGGTGAAATGCACCACACTTTGGGTCTATTGAACCCAACTCCGTTTTTATGGTTGATACTCTATTAGGAATTTAGTCACCTCTTCCGTTGAGACCATTTAGTGCTGACGGACAACAACTAGTTTTGTGTTGAGTAGTGTTTCTTCAGAGGCCGGTACTGTAGCAGCTGCACTGTGATCAATAGCAGCTGCATTATTGACTGGTCTCTACTCTCACAGCCAGCTCAGCTTTGGCTGGCTTCTCCACTGGCTGAAAGTGGCTCGCTCAACTCCTTCAGTCTCTTGCTGACTCTGTCACGTGTTGCTCTATATCTGATCAGAGAATGCACTGACATCTACATACTTTACCATGGAGTAAACTACAACCTCTTCCCCCATCTCTTCACCTCTGTCTGTTCTTTCTGTTCCACCCCAATCCTCAGTGTGTTATGGTGGTTGTAGGAAGTCGGGTCAGCAGTGGGTCAGTTGGCTGGTATGTGTAGTAGATACAGTACAGACAGGGTCTGTTAGTGAGGTAGGGTCAGCAGTGGGTCAGTTGGCTGGTATGTGTAGCAGATACTAACAGACAGACCCTGTCTGTACTGTGAGGTAGGGTCAGCAGTGGGTCAGTTGGCAAGTATGTGTAGCAGATACAGTACAGACAGGGTCTGTTAGTGAGGTAGGGTCAGCAGTGGGTCAGTTGGCTGGTATGTGTAGCAGATACAGTACAGACAGGGTCTGTTAGTGAGGTAGGGTCAGCAGTGGGTCAGTTGGCTGGTATGTGTAGCAGATACAGTACAGACAGGGTCTGTTAGTGAGGTAGGGTCAGCAGTGGGTCAGTTGGCTGGTATGTGTAGCAGATACAGTACAGACAGGGTCTGTTAGTGAGGTAGGGTCAGCAGTGGGTCAGTTGGCTGGTATGTGTAGCAGATACAGTACAGACAGGGTCTGTTAGTGAGGTAGGGTCAGCAGTGGGTCAGTTGGCTGGTATGTGTAGCAGATACAGCATAGTACAGACTCTGGGCCGTCTTGTGCTGCTGCTCACTAGACCATCTCTCTCACCACTGCTCATCTGGTTTGTGTTGAGAAGAGGGGCATCAATATTTGTTCCTGATCTGTGTGTTTATGCTTTCTCTTTTGTGTGTGTTTGTGAGAGACACAGACACATTGCCTGCCTAGCCTATACATTGCCTGCCCTAAGGTGGATTAGCTTGTCACCCAACGCCTGTACCCCCACCCCCTCTCGCTGCTCAAATGTCATCTTCATCTGACCCCTCCCCCCCCGGGGCGATCAGCCCCCCATTACCAGACAGCTCACCCCCTTTACACCGCCTTTGATGTGCTGGGCCAACCTTTAGGTAGGCTATATGCTTTAGCAGTGTGCAGCATAATTACATGGGTGGACGGCAGTAACAACATGGATGGATGACCATCCGTTAGAACAAGCCGGTTTGTTGTGAGCTATCTTATTACCATGTATGATGATGTAATGTGATTTCACCATTCTGTCATTCATCTGGGCAGCTCCTCCTCTTGTGGGCGTTATGTTGCCAGCGAATGGTTGAGAAGGATGACTGGGGAAAGAGTGCGATTTGCTTCTGGTTTTACTGGATGAATGTTGAAGAACAGCGGAGAGGGTTTCAGTGATGTTTAGAGAGACTGTGTTGAATGGCCTACTAGCTATTAGTGTGATCTGTCTTCCTCTGGTTGTAGTCTGGAGTGGGGAGGTTGTCTGTGCGCCTACTGCGCTCTAGTCTGAGAGTTGGAGAGAGGCCAGCACATCTGGCGGTGGTTAGGGGCTTTATGGAGTGTCTGGAGCTGCCTGCTCAGTGATAACCCCTTGCTTCAGGTAACCTCTCCAGGGCCACAGTATCAGACCAGGGGACTCGGGGCCCCTCAGTCAGTTAGCTCCTGCCCTGGCTGCTGTTTCCGACAGGGCCCATGTAGCTCAGCTCCAGCAGGTTGGGATTGGAGGATGGGACTTGAGGTGAGGTGATAGTGGAGAGGGGTTTTGGACTGATATTGGAGAGGGGACTGGCTGGAGCAATGGGGGGCCCCTCCTAAAGCTTTGTCTCACACTGATTGGTTGAGAGATCATCCTCCACTTCCTGTCTTTAGCCTACATTCTTTCCTGCTTTATTTTGTAGTCCACCCCTCCCCTTGACCTGAATCTGAGACATGAGAAATCAGTGAGCACAAAAATACATTCAGTAGTGAATTGGCCTTCATATCCAACAATGTTACAGTGATTCCTCTTCATTTACTGGATGAAACCGTCATTTCTTCCAAAGATTGTCACCCAAGCGTCATGCTTGGGACTGCGTTCTCTGGGCTCACAGAGGAGTGGGGGGCCGCAGGGGGTGAAAACTGAACCTCTCCAATGCACCTGTAACCTTTCACCTCGACCAAAGGCTTGTGTGTCTCGACGGGGACTCGAGTTATAAGTAATGTCACTGATGTTTTTATGGACAGTGGCCCCGGGATCAAAGTTGAGAGGATTATAAATCCAGGGATTAACGACATGAAGGCTTTTGTCTCAGCCATAGCTGGAGAGAATAAGCTGCTTGGCTTTTGTCATTAACCCTGCATATTTTCAATTGATTGTGGAATGTTCATTCAAAATAGTCTAGATGGAGATGGTCCAGAGACGTGTGTGTGTGTGCATTTATACGCATCTTGTTCAGATACACAGCTGCTTCTATCATCAAAAACAATACTGCTTTAGCCGTTATCATACACACTGCAGCCCCACAGCAGTGGAAATCCCCATTTTGGTTTCTATCCGGCTAATTATTAGCAGCTTTTATCGGTTTTGAGGGGTTTGAGATTGAGGGAGGGTAAGAGACTATTTCTGTTTATGTAAGGAGTGACTGGTGCAGAGAGAGAGAGAGAGAGGAGGACTGTGGGAATGTTTGTTCAGCACAGAGATCGTAGCCCCAGTCCATGTATGTCTGTTTGGATGCTAGTGATTGTTCTGTATCTATGCTAGGCTTAACCAGCCACATGACGGTACACAGTGGACTGAATCGAAGTGATGGTTGTCTATGGAAAGAACTCTGACGGTTGGTTACCTGTAGATTATAAGCCACTATGTACATAGCTAAGATGGGGTTTACTGTAAGAAGAAGGCATGTTTTGCAAGTTCAAGTGGCGCGTACACACACACACACACACTTATTAACCTTAACCCAGCTGATCAGTGTATTACTGTTACCCTCGGTTGACCTCGTGATGACTGATCTGCCATCTTCTCCTTTTCTCTTTGTTTCTACAGGGGAGACATGTCAAAACTGGACAGCTGGCAGCCATCAAAGTCATGGACGTCACAGAGGTAAAGAAGTTCAAACTGACTGGAACACCCCGTGTGTGTGTTGTTCAAGGAGGATGTTACATGGCCAGGTGGTGAAACGATGTAGTCTGAAGCTGAGCTGCGATGACCTTTCACATTTCAAACTGCCCACTATGCCTGTTTATTTGTCATCCAGGTCTTTCAGATCATCTGACCATTGTCTTATTTGGGCCTCAGATTAAAGGATCAATGGCCTAATGTCAGGTGGCTTTGCAGGGTTATTACAGTGAGATTGACGCAAAGGGCCTTACCCATGGTTGTTGAAAGTGTCTTAGCCTAATCAACAATAGAATTAATATACATTTTTATTTCTGTGAGAAAAAATACCTTTAATTGGGAGAAGTACAATCTCTTGATATATTTTAGCCTTCGATACACACTATATATACACTATGTATACAAAGTATGTGGACACAGTGGATTCGGCTATTAGTGTATGAAATCGAGCACGCAGCCATGCAATCTCCATAGACAAAAACTGGCAGTAGATTGGCCATACTGAAGACCTCTGACTTTCAACGTGGCACCAACAAGTCAGTTTATCAATTTTCTGCCCTGCTAGAGCTGCCCCGGTCAACTGTAAGTGCTGTTATTGTGAAGTAGTAGCGTCTAGGAGCAACAACGGCTCAGCCGCGAAGCAGTAGAGCACACAAGCTCACAGATCGGGAGTGCTGAAGCGCATAAAAGTCATATGTCCTCGGTTACTACTGAGTTCCAAACTGTCTCTGGAAGCAACGTCAGCACAAGAAGTGTTCGTCAGGAGCTTCGTGAAATGTGTTTCCATGGCCGAGCAGCCGCACACAAGCCTAAGATCACCATGCGCAATGCCAATCGTCGGCTGGAGTGGTCTAAAGCTCGCCGCCTTTGGACTCTGGAGCAGTGGAAACGCTTTCTCTGGAGTGATGAATCCCACTTCACCGACTTGCATTCCGACGTACGAATCCGCCAAACCCAGATGCAAGGAGAATGCTACCTGCCCCAATGCATAGTGCTAACTGTAAAGTTTGGTGGAGGAGGAATAATGGTCTGGGCCTGCTTTTCATGGTTTGGTTAGGTCCTTTAATTCCCGTGAAGGGAAACCTTAACACTACAGAATACAATGACATTCCTGACGATTCTGTGCTTCCAACTTTGTTGCACCAGTTTGGGGGAGGCACTTTCCTGTTTCAGCATGACAATGCCACCGTGCACAAAGCGAGGTCCATACAGAAATGGTTTGTCGATCGGTGTGGAAGAACTTGACTGGCCTGCACAGAGCCTTGACCTCAACCCCATCAAACACCTTTGGGAGGAATTGGAATGCCGACTGCGAGCCAGGCCTAATCGCCCAACATCAGTGCCCCACCCTACTAATGCTCTCGTGGCTGAATGGAAGCAAGTCCCTGCAGTAATGTTCCAACATCTAGTGGAGGCTCTTATGGCAGAAAAGAGGGGACCAACTTCATATTAACACCCATGATTTTGGAATGAGGTGTTCGCCAAGCATGTAGTGTAGTGGTCTTGTGTAGTTAGCCAACTCCTCATTTAGAATATACTAGTCTACATGGAAATTCTTTGAGGTCCTGTCTACATTTCAGGAGGAACTTTGACTTCTCCGTAATCAGCCGCTTGTAAATCTCAGTATAATAAGCAGAGCTCGTTACAGCTAAAGCCAGCGGGATGTTTTATGGCTAAATTACGTCATTTTGAGGCAGGCAGGCAGGAGGGCAGCCCTTTGCTCTCTGTGGCATTCTGCTTTTATCTACTGAAATAGGACCTCCAAGTGAATATGGAACTAGCTGGACCACCCACACACACACCCTAATGACCCCTCCCCCAAGGAACTTGTGGTTAGTTTTATGATATAGCCGTTGCAGTATAGACCTACCATGTGGTCCATGGCGATTAACATAACATTTACTCTTAAACATTACCTAAGTCAAATTCTCAATTCCGTTTCATACCAATGTGGTCATTCTGGTTCTAGACCAGTTTCTCTGTTCTTATGCCCTGACTTGCCCCCTGCCTGCCACTCCCTGCTGACTGTCATGAGTAAGGCTCTGATGTGTTGCCTAACCGTTTCCTGCCATGGGTGTCATAGGGCATGTCTCACCTGGTTTCCACTAGTTATACCCCAGCCACAAAACCAAAAGGCCTATCTTTTAAAATTCATGAAAACAAAAATTATTTTTGGGGGGTCTTAATTTAAGGTTAGCTTTGTGGTTAAGGTTATACTTAAACATTAAGAAGAGAAATTGTAGAAATAGGTGGTTTCTTACTTTGTCTGTGGTAATTCGTGACGACCCACTCCACCCCCCGGTTACATGGTCATACACCTGGCCTCATATAGCCTCTCGTCTATGATAGGAGGGATAGATGTAGAGATTTCACCACTATAGGCTATGAATGACTCTGTTGCTCCACCCTGCCAGGTAGAAAAGCACCTGTTATCTCAACAGCAGCTCTCTGTTGTCCTGACAAACTGTTACTGTTGCTGAGAGAGGGAGAGGTGGGCATGGCAGCCCTGGGCGGTACTATTAGCCTGCTCCGCTCTCCCACTAGGGTACCTGCTGGGGCGGCAGGGAGCCTAGGGGTTAGAGCGTTGGACTAGTAACCGAAAGGTTGCAAAATCGAATCCCCGAGCTGACAAGGTAGTAATCTGTCCTTTTGCCCCCCTTTACCCACTGTTCCCAGGCCGTCATTGAAGATAAGAATTTGTTCTTAAGAGACTTGCCTAGTTAAATAAAGGTAGAATAAATATGCCTGGCCATGCTGTGTATTGTTTTACCCGTCGAACTACATGGTGCTGCGTTAACCGCTTGAATGATCATTTCTGTCTAAATAGAAAATGACATTACCAAAAGTGAATCCCCCCTCGTTTTTGTCCCAGTGATTGTCAGGAATGCTCAGCCAGCCGCTTGTTCACAAACAGCTGCAGGAAACATGGGAAAGAGGGAGGGCCAGAGGAGGAGCGAGTGCAGCAATAAGGCTGCCTGCACAGCCAACAGACAGCCTCTACTTGCTGGCACTGGAAGGGTCTGGTGGAAGAGAACTGTGCGTGTACCTACGTGCATCTTTAAACGCAGTAACTGCATGGCTCTTCACTAATGTCCCCATCGTTCAGACTCCTCCTTTCCACCAGGGCTTTCTGTAAGACGAGGGGTTTAACACTCGCTGTGTGTCAGTTACTGTCACTGTTAATCATTGTCGAGTTGTTGCAACGGAAGAGATTAAGCTAATGGTGGGGTGACCTTTTTTGTTGTCTTCCTCAAGGTTTTCATGTGAGGTGGGGGAGGGAGGATGTTTTTGTGTGGGTGTATGTGTCTTGGATGTGTAAAACCCCAGTGGTTTGAGGGGGTGTGTGGGGATATGTGTAATCCCATTAATACAATGTTCTGCTGAAGAGCCTGATTTTAAAATGCATATCTCTCCTGTAATTGGAAATAAATGTGGGCTCTAATTGAATTCCAGTTGTTTAGCTGACGGGATTTGATGTGTACATGGACAGTTGTGTAAGGGATGTGACAAATGAAATACATTTTTGCGTTTTAAATAAAATCTGTTTTCTGTAAAAACAATATGAAAATTAATAAAATTCCAAGTCAATTAACAATGCTGCCCTGCTACTGCCAGCAATGGTTTGGGTCTTCCTTTCCAGATGGTTAAGCATTGCACCTGTACTTCAATTCCACCTTGCAAAGTTTGTTTCCTTCTCATTTAACTTCTCAAAGTATTGCCATACAGGGCGTAGCTGCTGTTGCTTGCCTTTCTCTGCCATTTTTCCAACCGTTAACGACGATGGCGTAATGTTGGATAATCGACTCCAAAATAATTGATTCCTTGACACCTTGCATGTCGACTCCCATGTCAAGATTGACTCCGAAGATTTAGTATTTTTCAGAATTGAGACTGATTAGTTGCCGTAATTCTGAGAAGACGAACACTCGCATCTTTCATAGCGAGGGATGGAGAGAGGAGTGAGGCACATTCTAGGTATGTCGGACACCAGGCAGACAGTCAGAACTGTGCACGAGGCTTATCTATCGGCGATCAAAAGCAGTGTCTCACAATGGAATGCTGTACACACTGGCATCATTAGAGAAGAGAGAGAGCAGGCGAGCCAGGGAGAGGGCGGAGGGGGCAGGCAGAACCGTGCTCATATGTCTTGGTCATCTGTCTCTCGCAATGTCTCGTCTTCCTTGATTCGCAAATTCACCAAAGTAGCCTAAAGTTCGCCTCTTCCTCTCTGGTTTTAATTAAATTACACAACTTTCCCCAGGCCTTTATAGCCTATCGTCTAGTTATGCTACAACATGGAAAATAATATATAGCTGCACTGTGGTTTTTAAAATTTGTGGAAGGCAAATGTTTCTGTTTGGTATTTTTCTTAATGTTAAGGATCTCAATTTAGTTTAAACATTTTAATGTTTAAATGTTCACACTCCTAATACAGATAGTGTAATGGATTCTGTCTTCCATGGACCCCCCCCCACACACACACCCACACACACAATGAGATACACACATCATTAATACCCAAAACAAAGAAGGCGTCAGAGGAGTGTGTACTGCGTAGCCGAGATGTCACATTGTTTAGGGGCCGTCGATGAATGAGGGTTTAATCCCCCCCCCACACAAAGGCACTTATCAACCCCCGCCAGACTTGACCTTTGTGGAATGTGGGAAATGATTGACTATTATCCATCTGTAACCATCCACACACGATAGTGATTTTCCTAAGACGTCGTCCTCCCCCGGCCTTCTCTCTTTATCTAATGACTAATGGTGTCTGTGTGTCTGTAGGACGAGGAGGAGGAAATCAAACTGGAGATCAATATGCTCAAGAAGTACTCCCATCACAGGAACATTGCCACATACTACGGTGCTTTTATCAAGAAGAGTCCCCCGGGGCATGATGACCAACTGTGGGTGAGTATCTAGCCTGCGTGTTTCCCAATGGCTGAATAATCAGAACGGGTATATCTGCAGCAGCACGAATCAGACCATAAGTCTTCTACTGTTTTGACTCCCATATAGCCTTAGAAGTGCTTATGTAGGAGTCTGACTGAGTATTGTGTGTCCTATAGCTGGTGATGGAGTTCTGTGGGGCGGGATCCATCACAGACCTGGTGAAGAACACTAAAGGAAACCAGCTCAAGGAGGACTGGATCGCCTACATCTCCAGAGAAATCCTCCGGGTGAGCCTGTCCTCCGGCCCCCTCCATCCCCTCTTTCCTTCCATCTTCAGTCTCCTTGTTCATTGTGTAATAATATGTAAATAACTGGTCACCTTTATTTTACCCTCCGCTACTTCAAAGCTCTGGTCTTAGACATGTGGTCTCACCTCTCCACACCTCCCTCTCCCCCTCCTCTTCTTCAGGGACTGGCCCACCTGCACGCCCACCATGTCATCCACCGTGACATCAAGGGACAGAACGTCCTGCTCACAGAGAACGCAGAGGTCAAGCTTGGTGAGTGACAATACGTTTTGTACGTTACGGACAACAACCCTGATTAATCTGAACCCTATAGCTCCAAAATCACAGCCATTTTAGCCAGTCACCTAGTCTAGATGTTTACTACAATGCAGTTGTATATAACTAGTTTTAACTTCTGATTGGTTGTCTTGCAGTGGACTTTGGCGTGAGCGCCCAGTTGGACCGGACGGTGGGGAGGAGGAATACATTCATCGGGACTCCCTATTGGATGGCGCCCGAGGTCATCGCCTGTGACGAGAACCCTGAGGCCACCTACGACTACAGAGTAAGACTCGCCCTCTTCCACACAGTACTGTGACGTTTTAGCCTTGATTTGAACCTGCCACTTATGTCCTCTTTGACATCTGTAGCTACTGGTTACTTAAGCTACTGCTACATTGTGGGGTAGAATGCACAAGTCTGCTTGGTAGAGTATGTTGCTCTTCAGTGTCTGATGTAGTGAGTGTGTGTGTGTGTGTTGCTATGTCTGATGCCTCTCTCACTGTGCCTCTCCTCTTCCAGAGTGACTTGTGGTCAACTGGAATCACTGCCATCGAAATGGCCGAAGGAGCTCCTCGTAAGTACCTGCCCATCCCCAGATCACACACCTATCGTTTCTTGTAGATGGCAGCTCTATTGGTTCCTTCTGCCCTTGTTTTTGCTTTTCTCCCTGTCATGTTTTTACTGATTCCCTCTGGTGTGTGTGTGTGTGTTCACTTTTAGCGCTGTGCGATATGCATCCGATGCGAGCACTCTTCCTCATCCCAAGGAACCCTCCCCCGCGACTTAAGTCCAAGAAGTGGTAAGTTACCAATATTCTGTCAACTGGGTTTAGAGGTCTCCTCGCTCTCCTCCCTCCTCTCTGAACAGCTGTGGCACATGGGAGGAAAGCCTGTTGGCTCACTGCGCGACTCCTCAGCCCTCGTTCCGGGGGGAAACTCAACCCTCAGACTTTCCTCTGGCACCGGTGCATTTACGATTATGACCGCTTTCCTTCTGAGACTGGTTTTTCTCAGAATATTCATTGTATTTAAGTTATGAAGGGCTCACTGGATTTCTGTCTAAATGGATAAAACAGGTTCTTCCTATTTCAGACTTGTAGCTTCTCAGGCTCTTCTGACGTTTAGTTTGTCTGTCATTTGTTGTCTTGTCAGTGGGTTGTAGAAGATGGATTTATTTTACGTCAGACAACAAGCCCCCCCAAGCTACATGATTACTGGTGGTAATACAACTCACGATCTCAATAGCGGCCTCATCTGTCTTGACACCTCCCTCTTTCAGGTCTAAGAAGTTTTGCAGCTTCATCGAGGGCTCCCTGGTGAAGAACTACAACCAGCGCCCCCCCACCGAGCAGCTGCTCAAGCACCCCTTCATCAGGGACCAGCCCAACGAGAGGCAGGTCCGCATCCAGCTCAAAGACCACATCGACCGCACCAAGAAGAAGAGGGGGGAGAAAGGTGAGTCTGCTTCTCTACCTGTTAATCACAGAGTCTTAAAGTAACACTGTGAACATGATGACGGTGCCCTATTAGTGTAAGAGCTGTTTGAAAAGACCGCCAGAAATTTGTGCCTGTTTTGGTGGGATGGAGCTTTTGCCTACCTGGTGAAATCACCAAGTGGTGAATTAGTTAATAGGCCAATGAGAGAGTTCCAAACCTCTCTGCCAAGAACAGCACATTTTCCCCACTCAGACCACTCCCAGATACTTCTAGCAAATTTATTGCTTGAGAAATTTGTCTTTGATAAGAAGCTATTTTTGTCTTTGTTTTCAATTAAAATGGTCAAAATCACAGTAAGGTACTTAATTGTTACTCATAAATAATTTGATATTGAGATAAAAACCTCTGCATTGTGCCTTTTGTGTGTTTTTACACTGAATAGCCCATGTTTCTACATCTTGTCACACTATCCACATTGTTTTTCAGACGAGACTGAATATGAGTACAGCGGGAGTGAGGAGGAAGAGGAGGATGCTGGAGAGCAAGAGGGAGAGCCTAGGTAATGTCTTAGTGTTGCAAAATTAACTGTGTACATCAGTGTAATTCACAATATAGCGGGATATCTCTGCTCACCTGTCACCAGTGTAGCAAACACCTACCTGAAAACGCTAAACAACTCCACCCATCTGACACAGAAACTAACGATTCCCTTGAACTAACTCACTGTTCCCTTGAACTAACTCATGAACAAACTCACTGTTCCCTTGAACTAAATCACTATTCCCTCGTTTCCGCTCGTCCACCCTGCAGCTCCATAGTGAACATGCCAGGTGAGTCGACGCTGCGTAAGGACTTCATCCGGCTGCAGCAGGAGAACAAGGAGCGCTCGGAGGCGCTGCGCCGACAGCAGCTCCTGCAGGAGCAGCAGCTCCGTGAGCAGGAGGAGTACAAGCGCCAACTATTGGCCGAGAGGCAGAAACGCATTGAGCAACAGAAGGAGCAGAGGAGGCGGCTGGAGGAGGTAGAGTTAATAAACATTGATTCATGGATTTTAAAGTAAAACTTGTATGTAGAATTTAGGGTGCGAGTACAGTGCGAGGTGCTGCATGCTCTGAATAACTCGATTGGTTAGTTCTGCTGTCTGTGAAGAAATGGGCGGGATGTAGGTTGATCCTGCAGCCACGATTGGACAGAGCGAAACTGTGATCACCCCATAGAGGGTCGAACTTGGATAGCCCACAATGACGCAGCCCATGCTGTCACAGAAGACTGCCATTACAAGGATAAAAGGTGTCCTATATTTTTAGATCAATAGACAGCTGCTCCTCGCTTGATCAATTCACCAAAGCCTGTATTTGACTTCCCATCCTCTCTTGTTTTCCTCAAATCATTCAGATCACTGCTACTATGGTCAATCATTGCCATAGTAGCAGTGACATCTCATAATATCTTTGAACAGGGAATCCCAACTAGAATTTCAGCTCTCCCTGTGTGTCGTATCCCTGAGGTTCTCTCTCTGTTGCCCCCTCCTGGTGCCTCACAGCAACAGCGACGCGAGCGCGAGATGAGGAGGCAGCAGGAGCGTGAGCAGCGCCGCCGCGAGCAGGAGGAGAAGAGGCGCATGGAGGAGATGGAACGACGGCGGAAAGAGGACGATGAGCGCCGGAGGGCGGAGGAGGAGAAGAGGAGGAGCGACCGTGAGCAGGTAGGTCTTTAAATGACAAGAAGCACTCAACTGCCCAGCATGTAGGCCAATTATTGTCACTTCCTGTATTTCATCCAATCATGGCGGCTGTTGTGTTTGATTGACAGGAGTACATTCGTCGGCAGCTGGAGGAGGAGCAGAGGCACCTGGAGATCCTGCAGCAGCAGCTGCTCCATGAACAGGCCATGCTCCTGGTAAGAAAACCGCATCCTACCACTCTTACACTCCAGGGGCGCGTTCAGGAGGGCGCAATGTTACAGAACGTTGAAAAATTGGTGACGTAGGACACCCATGAGTCTTTGTAAAGTAGAACAGGGAATGGTGTCTGGAGCTGTATTCTATTACATTTGTATTGACAACGTTGTAAATGTTGCACCCCACTGAGAAAGCCACTGTTTTCAGGACTGGATCGCACATTTAGGAGCAAGCTCTTTTCTAGAACATACATATTAATCAAGGCAAGGTGTTATGGCTATATTGTATGAATTATGGTTGACGTTAGCTGTTGTATAGATTAGTCATTCAGAAATATCCTACAGGAAGATGGAGTTCCTATGTTTCTCTGCCGGTGTCTCTGGTTACATTTACATCCTGAGGAAATGAGTTGAGATTTATTTATTTATGTGTGTATATGAAGTCACCTTTTATGTTTCTTTATTGCTCAGCATTCACCATTCTGTCTTGCTTCCCATAAATTGAATCATTCCACACTATTCACCCAATCCTCAACTTTGGTTCTATTTCTCGCTAAAGAAGGTTGTAACATTTATTTGTGAGTAATGAAATGAAAGGATCTGCATTTGAAGACATCATTTAACATGTTTGTAGGCTTGAATTTATCCAGCTAGCTTCAACTTTATAGAACTAAGCTGAATCGGCCTTCAAGTGCTTAATTTAATACAATTCACCCCCCGAGGTAGCATTTGCTTACACATGCCATTAGCCACTTTCCCCCATGTCTAATGTGCCTCAACTCAGCCGCGCACTCTGCATCAGGAGTTCAAATGGCGGGAGCTGGAGGAGCAGCGGAAGGCAGAGCGTCTCCACAAGCGTCTGCAGCAGGAGCAGGCCTATCTGCTGTCCCTCCAGCACGACAATAAACCACCGCAGTCCTGCGAAAAGACTGAAGACACCAAGAGAATGTCCCCTGACAGTACTATCAAAGCCCCTCAGACAACGTCCCCAGGCCCCGTGGGCGATAGAGCCCCAGCTCCACAACCCCACGTCCTCAATAATTCTAATGCTATTGCTCCACGGAGAACGTCCTGCGATAACACTAGGTCCCCACATGCCCATTTCCTGGACAGTGTTACTGCTAACGCCCCACGGAGAATGTCCTCGGATACCACAAAGTCCCCACAAACCATGTCCTGCGATAACACTACCAAGGCCCCTCAGAAACTGTCCCCAAACAGTGTTGATAAAGACTCAGAAAAGACCCCCTCTGACAATAGCGATGCCCTAGCCACCCAGTCCACAGACGTTACTAAACCCTCACAGACCAGGGGCCTAGACGGCCCCAAGTCCCCACAGACAGACCGCTCGGAGGCTAGCGACGCTCTCGGTGATCCTCAGCCAATCAGAGAGGTGAACCCCAACACGACATCACTTCCTCCTGCTGCCTGCTGCTACTTCTATTCTAGCTGCCTGCCCCCCTCTCCACACAGCGTGTTATGTTAGCCCTGGTGGTGTGAGCTGGTGCTATGGTTGTCTTTTTTCTTTCAGTTATCGTCTTAAAATAGTGTTTAATACCTCACACAGTCCAATGTTGCACTGCGTTTAATGTATGCGACACAAAATAGCCTATAACGTTACCGTACTAGGATAACGTTGTTGTCTGTTTTTAAATGATTAGTGAATAGACTTCTCAGCCAACCATTTTGTTTGAGGAGCGAGGACAGTCAGAGAAAAGAAAGCCAGTAGCTCACAACCACTGCCTCTCTAAAACTGTACTGCTTCACTTCTGGCTCTCGTCTTTGCTTGACTATCTGATGCTTCTCTACTAAAACGTCTTTAGGATGACGTGTCAATCTTGAGAGGACTGAGCAAGAAAAATACTAAGTATAGACTGAAGCGCTGCGAGCTGGATCTCTGTCAACATCATTTTGCATTCAGGACCAAATGGTTTGCTTACGCAGAACACGGTACATTTTCTCTTGCCATTTAGTCAGCTATAATTAATTTAATGAAAATGCATCTTTTTCCTTCATATGCATTCACAGTTGAGTTGCCATACCTGAATGTAACACATTTAAATCAATGGGCTTGAATTGATAAAGGGACCCAGCAGAGGCGGTGATGAGTTGAAGCTGTCAGTACTTCACATATTCTTGTGAATTACCAGTTGTATTGCTGTCTACTGCTGTGGTGAAATCAAAGTAGTCAGGTGTTCATGCTCTTGTCGTCCTCTCACATACCTACTAAATAAGCGTGATGGTTTGTAATGCGGCTGTGCCTTGTACTGTTCAGGTAAGTGACTGGAGAGGATGTCATGCATGTGGTCAGCTCAGGCCCACACTAACATATGTGTGCTGCTGGGTCCCAGAGAGAGACTGTTCTCTGGGGTGAGTCCCCTGGAGGTGTAAGATATCATTAACAAGACTGTCTGCGGTGGGCTCGTGTGCATGTCAGCGGACTTTCCCTCCCTGTCGATAACAAGGCGTCGGCTTCAGTGTTGACTCTTCCTCGTTCTCCTAGTCTTTCTCCTTGTGTGTTTTGTCGTTGAGTTAATGCCTCAACCTTGACCCCGCTGATTCTCACTGACCCTGTCTGTCCTGCACTCCCAGGCCGACGAGCGCTTCCGAAAGAACATTCAGGGCTCCCCCCAGACCGCCCCACCCACCAAGCAGCCCCCGTGCCCCCCCGTTCTGAACCCTTCTCTAACGGCAGCTCCTCCGAGTCTGTCCCGCCTGCCATGCACCGGCCCATGGAACCACAGGTAAACCCCTCATCCTTCCCTCCTTTCTCTCGATCTACCGCTCTCCATACAGTAGGTTCTGACAGCAAGGCATTGGTGCCACGAGTTGTCCATTCTAGCATCCAGACATATAATTAATGTCTTTTTCTGTGGATGAGCTAGTAGAGGTCCCAATTAGAGGTCAACCGATTAATCGGAATGGCCGATTTAATTAGGGCCGATTTCAAGTTTTCACAACAATCGGAAATCAGTATTTTTGGCAACAGAGTTGGCCGATTTAAAAATAAATATGTATTTTATTTTTTTACACCTTTGTGTAATCTTTATGTAACTGGGCAAGTCAGTTAAGAACACATTCTTAATTTCAATGATGGCCTAGGAACGGTGGGTTAACTGCCTCGTTGAGTGGCAGAATGACAGATTTGTACCTTGTCAGCTCAGGGGATTCAATCTTACAACCTTAGTTAACTTGTCCAACGCTCTAACCACCTGGTTGTGCGAATGCAGTAAGCCAAGGTAAGTTGCTAGCTAGCATTAAACTTACCTTATAAAAAACAATCAATCATAATCACTAGTTAAGGACACACGGTTGATGATATTACTAGTTTATCTAGGGTGTCCTGCGTTGCATATAATCGATGCGGTGCTGTCGTTGCACCAATGTGTACCTAACCATAAACATCAATGCCTTTCTTAAAATCAATACACAGAAGTATATATTTTTAAACCTGCATATTTCGCTAAATGAAATCCAGGTTGCAGGCAATATTAACCAGGTGAAATTGTGTCACTCCTCTTGCGTTCATTGCACGCAGAGTCAGTGTATATGCAACAGTTTGGGCTGTCTAATTTGCCAGAATTTTACCTAATTTTGACATAACAGTGAAGGTTGTGCAATGGAACAAGAATATTTAGGCTTATGGATGTTACCCGTTAGATAAAATATGGAACAGTTCCGTATTTCACTGAAATAATAAACGTCTCGTTTCCGGATTTGACCATATTAATGACCAAAAGCTCGTATTTCTGTGTGTTATTATGTTATAATTAAGTCTATGATTTGATGGAGCAGTCTGACTGAGCGACGTTAGGCAGCAGCAGGCTGGTAAGCATTCATTCAAGTAGCACTTTTGTGCGGTTTCCAGCAGCTGTTTATGACTTCAATCATATCAACTCCCGAGATTAGACGCGTGTAACCGATGTGAAATGGCTAGCTAGTTAGCGGGGTGCGCGCTAATAGCGTTTGAAATGTCACTCGCTCTGAGACTTGGAGCCGTTGTTCCCCTTGTTCTGCATGGGTAATGCTGCTTTGAGGGTGGCTGTTGTCGATGTGTTCCTGGTTCGAGCCCAGGTAGGAGCGAGGCGAGGGACTGAAGCTATACTGTTACACTGGCAATACTGAAGTGCCTATAAGAACATCCAATAGTCAAAGGTATATGGAATACAAATGGTAGAGAGAAATAGTGCTATAAATACTATATTAACTACAACCTAAACTTCTTACCTGGAATTATTGAAGACTCATGTTAAAAGGAGCCACCAGCTTTCATATGTTCTGAGCAAGGAACTTAAACGTTAGCTTTCTTACATGGCACATATTGCACTTTTACTTTCTTCTCCAACACTTTGTTTTTGCAAACCAAATTGAACATGTTTCATTATTTATTTGAGGCTAAATTGATTTTATTGATGTATTATATTAAGTTAAGATAAGTGTTCATTCAGTATTGTTGTAATTGTCATTATTACAAATAAACTAAATAAAACAATTGGTCGATTTAATCGGTATCTGCTTTTTTTTTGGTCCTCCAATAATCGGTATTGGAGTTGAAAAATCATAATCGGTCGACCTCTCGTCCCAATAGAATGACATGCTCCATCATGTCAGTAGATCTACTCATATCTGTTATGTTATAGTGGGATTTCTGGGACCTTCCACTAATTGACCTGAGCAAAAGCTTGTCCCTTCTGTGGTGTGATAAACCTTACCCAGGATGCCAGAGGAGGCTGCATGTGATTGGCTGCTTGGTTCCCCTTCACTCATCTCCTTGCCCCTCTCACTGTGCCATTCAACTATCTGTTGTCCTGTTATTTGTCTTCACTGTAAATGTTTTTTGTGTGTGAACCTGTTTGACTGCTTCTGTTGTCTCGGACTGCATGACGTATGTGCAATGCATGTCTGTTATATGCATATGTTTTCAGCCATGTCCTTCATCTCTGTGCCTTCACTCTGTGGTTTGACCTTCTCCCCCTCCCACCTACCTCCCCCCTGTTCTCTCCCCTCTGTGTGTCTGTCTGGAAGGTCCAGTGGTCCCACCTGGCCGCTCTTAAGAGCAGCAGCGCCGCCCCGCCCCCCGTCGTGTCTCGCTCTCATTCCTTCAGTGAACCCGCGGTTCCTAGTTTTGCACATCTCCATCTGCGCTCCCAGGAGCCCCACAACCACCACCATCACCCCTCTGCTGCTGCACGCACTGACCCCCAGCCCCCCGCCTCGGGCCCCAGCGACGAGGTGCCCCCCAGGGTAAGAAAGGACAGCCCAAGGGACCCCCTTTTCCAGCCCTCATCCATGGTCCCCTCAGAGGGGCAAGATAGCAATGTCTATAGCCTCTCTGGGTGTCCCATCCGGCAGCAGTGGGATTACACCATGGGCTTTTGCCTTCACCATTATAAGCCTATGTTCCACAGTGTAGAGCTACAATAAGGTAGATTAGACTAGTAGTCTGGTTCACTAGTATAATCAATGACTGATAGCTATCTTGACATATCTCCTGGTTGTAGCTGCAATTGTCCCAGTGTACAGTACTGGAGTCCCTATAGTAACTAGCTTTACTCAGTGCTGTGCTTCCACTGGCTAACTACACACCATATGGTCCTGCATGGCTTCATGAGTTGTTCCTCTTCTAGTACTTCACCGTGTACATCCTGCATGCCCATCATATTCACTCTGTTCATTAATGTAATGGAGGGCCGACACAAAACCATTACCTAGACCGGTGTTTCCCAAAACTCGGTCCTGCCCACACCCAAAACCACATTTATTTTTTTATCCCAGCACTGCACAGTTGAATCAAATAGTCAAAGCTTGATGATGAGTTGGTTATTTGAATCAGCTGTGTAGTGCTTGGACATAACCCAAAACGTGGTCCTAGTAGTTTGGGAAACTGAGTTTATTACAAATATCCATGTCTTGTCTGTAGATGACTAAAATGATCCAGCGATCTATTTGTAGTTGAAGGGTAGAATGCACATTTGGGAAGAGGGATCGGGGCTATGCAGTGGTGCCAGGCCCTGCTGTGTGGTGGTGGTAGTTTATGCTCCTGTAGCCAGGCGTGTGAGGGCGTCCGTCTTGTCTACCACAGGTTCCAGTGAGGACAACGTCCAGGTCCCCTGTGTTGTCACGCAGAGACTCTCCTCTCCAGGCCTCTGCCCCGCCTAGCAACCAGGCAGTACAGAGGAGCGCCGGCAGGTAGGCGGTCAGCTCTGTGTGGGGTTGGAAAGAGTTGAATTGTTCGCGGGGTGGGTATGGGGAAGTGTGTTTTCAATCCCCTGTGTTGCTTGTCTTCCAGTAATGCGGAGCCACGTCTGCTGTGGGACCGAGTGGAGAAGCTGGTTCCCAGGCCCGGCAGTGGCAGCTCCTCTGGCTCCTCCAGCTCCCAGGCCGGCTCTGGGGAGAGGTTCAGAGCACGCTGTGAGTAACACGCACACACATACACACACAGAATACACACAGCATACTGGATGTACAATAGTGCATTTAGTATCTTGTAGGTCTTCCGCTGATGTTGGTTTTACCATCCTCTCCACCAGCATCGTCTAAGTCTGAGGGCTCCCCACTGCAACGCCCCGACAACGCTGCCAAGAAGCCTGACGACAAGAAGGACTTTGCCCGACCCAACCGGCCAGCCGTAAGAACCTCTCTCTTATGACTGTATCCACATACTGCTGTAGTAGTGGTCCCTGCATCTGGCTGTAAACCAGGCCAGCACTGCAGCCTGCTACAGTAACAGTGTGGTGGTGTTTCTATGACTGACTCTCCCGTTGTCTTATCTTTTGGTGTTCCCTATGGGCCATGACACGACAACCTGTGGAATCCCATTACTCCAACGATGTGATTATGGGGGGAATTGTATAGGGTGACGTGGTAAGCAAGCGTGCATAAGAATGTCATGCTCTGATGCTATGCTTATTTCCACTGCATGGGCCACCATGTATGCTAGTTTCAGAAGAGGGCTGTCCTGTGAGAAGCTCAGGGCCCAATTCCATAGCTCTTCCATTTGCCTCCCACTCATTGGTCCTCCTCTCCTTGGCTGACACGTGATTGGCTGACGATGCACCTCTGACCCGCCCCTCTCCCTGCTGTCTTCTTTCCTCCTGCTGTCTTCTTCTTGCTTCCTGCCTGCGCCATCCCAATCCAGTTGCTCTTCACCTGGCACATCACAAGTTACTATTTTCAGCAGCGTTGGCTCTTAACTGAGGTTAATGTTATGGCCTTAATGTATGGGGAATGATGCTCCCCTCCTCGACCCAGTTCAGTCCTTTGACAATGCATCCTCCCCCTGTAAAACTAGTAGTCAGTAATCTGACATGGTTTAAATCAGTGACAACCTTTTGGAAAGGGAGTATTGAAAATATTCCAAGACTTATTTGACCTCTAGGACCTGACGGCCCTGGCCAAAGAACTGCGGGCGGTGGAGGATGTGCGTCCTCCCAACAAGGTGACAGACTACTCCTCCTCCAGCGAGGAGTCAGGCACCACCGACGAAGACGATGATGAAGAAGTGGACCAGGACGCAGCAGACGAGTCCACCTCGGGAGCAGAGGATACCAGGGCCGGGTACGTAACAACCCTGACCTCTGACCTGGGCCCGTATTCACAAAGCGTCTTAGTCTGCAATCATGTTTCCCCACGTCCTTGTAATCTCATTCATTATGATCTGAAAGGCAAAACTGATCCTAGATCAGCACTGACACTTTATGATCTCAAGGCCTTAGTGATACTGCCCTAAAGAAAGGATTTCAGATGAAACGTTGATCAGATAATATATACTATATAGCATAGAAAGACTTCTATGAGGTGAGTCATTTGGCTCATTGAAAAGTGCTAAATAAGTCCCATGTATTATTAATAATTGGAGTTTGAATATGAGACGTACTGTTTCCACCAGGAGAGGTCTGAGTAACGGAGAGACTGCATCCCTGAAGACCTTACTGGCCCACGACGACTCCGAGAACGACCTCACCACACCCTCCAAGGATGGCACCTTGGTCATCAGACAGGTAGGACTGCAGAAGACCCTCTGGTTGTTATCATGTCCCCCCCCCCACTTCCACCCCTGGTTTCAGTTGTCAACTTGTTTGATATCCTATGTTGAGTCTTTGTTTGCTGGTAAAGCACACTGTCATGTACAGTTACTAGTGGAAAACAACGAGATACAAGTTGAGGTTGTTCTTGGTTACAGAGCGCGGGCGACAAAAAGCGCCCGGCGGTCAATGTCTCTTCATCCTCCTCCGGTCCCAGTGTGGCTCACAGTCAAGCCGTTCAAGCACATCCTCCTCCCGGTCCCGGCCCCGGTAACGGTCACCAGGAGAAAAACGGCTTTGCCGGCCGCATTCACCTGCTGCCAGACCTTATTCAGCAGAGCCACCACTCCCCCACCTCTTCCTCCTCCACCTCTTCTTCCATCTCCATCTCCCCCTCCTCCAGCCATGTCAGCCCAGCCATGTCCCCCCAGACCCCCCTGGACAAGCTCACTGCCATTGAGGTATGTCCCGTGTCCCTTAAGCTGGCTACTCTGGTTGTTCAGTCTCCTCTATCCCCTGTTGGCTGGCTACTGGTTATTGTCTACTCTATCCCCTGTTGGCTGGCTACTCTGGTTATTCAGTCTACCCTGTCCCTTAAACTGGCTACTCTGGTTATTCAGTTTACCCTGTCCCTTAAACTGGCTACTCTGGTTGTTCAGTCTCCACTGTCCCCTGTTGGCTGGCTACTGGTTGTCTACTCTGTCCCCTGTTGGCTGGCTACTCTGGTTATTCAGTTTACCCTGTCCCTTAAACTGGCTACTCTGATTATTGTCTACTCTGTCCCCTGTTGGCTGGCTACTCTGGTTATTCAGTCTACCCTGTCCCTTAAGCTGGCTACTCTGGTTATTGCCTACTCTGTCCCCTGTTGGCTGACTGACTGAACTGACGAATGATCTCTGGGCTGCTTCACCTTCTGAATATTACTCAAAGCACTGCCTCTAACACTAGCGCCACCTAGTGTGGGACCTTAGCAATGAGCAAGCGGCTTTACTAGTCTAGAGAGCGTTGGTAAAACACTTTGCCCAGGTGCAAGCTGGGAGGTGAAGTCTATGTAGTCCATCTTGTCAGGGGTTAAGAGGTTGTGGAACACCTCATTGGACTTCATCTCCCCATGGCCTTAGTGCTTTGATGCCATTTCACTCAAGCAGTTTAGTAGTAGGCTGTGCCTGGGTGGTAGCTAGCTTGCTTGGTGTGTGGTGCTTTTGGACAAACCTAGCTTGTTTGGATTTTACTGGCCAACTAAAGGTGTGTGTTAGCATGACAACGCTACTATCATGGAAGAAACCAAGACACTGAACAGCGCGGCTACCTTTTTAGCCTAATGATAAACTGCTGCGTTTTGATGGTGGCGTTTGATCAAAATCTGTGTGCTTTACACTGGCAATTTGACTTTTCATATTTCATCCCGTTTCTCTCTGAATTCTGTTTCTGTCCTGAACCTGCCATCTTTATTTCGTCTTCCATGTTGGTTCAACTCTCCTTTTTAAGTCACTGACCTTGTTTTTCATATCTGCTTCCAACAAATGCATGTCAAATCTTCCCATGCGTTTTGTGTGTGTTGATGTTTTGTTTTTGCCGTCCGTAGAGTAGATGTCATGTTTGATTACTAGATGATAAATGTCCTGATGTACAGTGTGTTGTAACAGAACCCAGTGTGTGGATGGTGTTTTATGAAGCCCTATGGTTTCTCAAGCAGGTCTGAGTGATTCTCAGTGTTAGATTGGCCAAGTCTGCAGGCCCTTTCTATTGTACTGTTAATTGGCTACTGTAAATCCTATTCGGCTTTATGATATTATTGTAGCCCAGCAATAAACATGTCTTCCATAGAACGCCATGAGCGCAGTAAAATGGATCCATTGTTGAGTTCAAACCACTCACTGCAGCTGCCATAGCTCCCCCTGCTGGGGAAAAAAGTATTCTTCTATGCAAACAGATTATACAATAAATAATATTGTAATATTTGATAGTATGAAGCCAAGGAGAAATAGGCTCCGGGAATACTGATAGTGTAGCAGACCAGGTTGAGTTACAGGTAGATGGGGATCTTTTAGGGCGGCAGGTAGCTTAGCCTGTAACCGAAAGGTCTCTAGTTCGAATCCCAGAGGCTACATGGTAAAGAATCAGTTGATGTGCACTTGAGCAAGGCACTTAACCCTAATTGCTCCAGTGTCACAACTGATTATGGCTGATCCCTGGCCGTGACCCCACTCTCTGAAGGTGTCTCGGGGGAGTTGGGATATGCAGAAAAGATAACTCCATTTCACACCTGCGTATAATACACACTTAAAACAGGACAAATATAAGCACCCAACATTCTTATATCTGTCCACTGTTGTTTGTCTGTGTTCTGCTCTCACTCCCGTGCCTTTGTCGCCAGACCCACTCGGCCAGCAACACCATGCAGAAACACAAGTCTTCCTCCTCCTTCACCCCCTTCATCGACCCGCGCCTCCTGCAAGTCTCCCCCTCCAGCGGCAGCTCCCTCAACAACATGGGTGAGTCACCACCTCTTCTCTACCCTTTAAAATGCTGATTTAGGATCAGCTCCCTCATCTTATCCATTAACAATAGAATCATCTCTGGGTCAGTAACTAGGAGTTAGATAACCCTGACCTATACATAGAACATAAAGTCACTGCTTGGCACAGGAAGTGTAATACAGAGCATGATCATCAAGGGCTATTAATGACAAAGCAAAGCCCCGCCCCTTCTCCCTCTGACCTTTGGTGTCCACAGCGGCCTTCGGGAATGACGGGCGGCTGGTGGACGCCCTGAGGGCTGACCCGTCACGTAAGGGCTCCGTGGTCAATGTGAACCCGGTCAACACACGCCCCCAGAGCGACACGCCCGAGATCCGCAAGTACAAGAAGAGGTTCAACTCTGAGATCCTGTGTGCTGCACTATGGGGTACGTACCTGAGGAAGAGGTGGCTGAGTGGAAGGATAGAGTTGATAGATGGATGGATGAATAGAGAGATGGATGTGTGATTTACTGATTGGATGGATGAATGGATATATACAATTTATAGGAAATCCATCATAGGTTTCGCGACAAGCATGGCAGACCTGCTTCCCCCTGGGTTCTGACTGGTGTGTGTCCCTGTCGTCTCCCAGGTGTCAACCTGCTGGTAGGGACAGAGAGTGGTCTGATGCTGCTGGACCGTAGCGGTCAGGGGAAGGTCTACCCCCTCATCAGCCGACGGCGCATCCAGCAGATGGACGTCCTGGAGGGACTCAACGTCCTGGTCACTATATCAGGTACGGACCACGGAGGTGCACGGACACACGAATACACTCTCCTGAATTATACTCAAACTCATTCTCTTGTTCTTTTATCTCACCACACACACACACAGGGAAGAAGAATAAGCTGCGTGTGTACTACCTGTCCTGGCTGAGGAACAAGATACTCCACAACGACCCCGAGGTGGAGAAGAAGCAGGGCTGGGTCACTGTAGGAGAGCTGGAGGGCTGCGTACACTACAAAGTCGGTACGTTCCACTCCCCATTTACCATCAGGAATGACACTTCTCTTGTTACAAGGCTGTAGCAGGTCCAAGTCCAATCTTGACGAGCGGGCAGAAATAAAACCTTTTTTTTTTCTCTTGATTTAAGTGAAATATGAGAGGATCAAGTTCTTGGTCCTTGCCTTGAAAAACTCAGTGGAGGTGTATGCGTGGGCCCCCAAGCCGTACCACAAGTTCATGGCCTTCAAGGTACAGTAAACCGGCTCAGGCTGCAGTCAGACCACCATGGCATTGGTTTACATTCACTTTCCCACCACAAATGACCTTAAAGGTGCATTTTGTCAATTTTAACGTCTTCCTCCTGCAGTCGTTTGGTGACCTGGTGCACAAGCCCCTGCTGGTTGACCTGACGGTGGAGGAGGGTCAGAGGTTAAAGGTCATCTACGGCTCCAGCAACGGCTTCCACGCCGTGGACGTGGACTCTGGGGCGGTGTACGACATCTACCTGCCCACACACGTAAGAGACCCACCCATCTGTCTCATTCCTCTGCTTCCCGTTTTTCCCTGTTCCACCAATCCATGGCTGAATCTGACACCCAACAATTTCACCACTCGATATGTGCCTTCACGAGCCAATCTCAAATGCTGATTGTCGAGTCAAGGGCTCCACTGCGCCCTTCGGAAGCCTCTTTATCCTATGACTCAGCGCCCTTGGCAGCAACTTCTTCCTATGAATCTTAGCATGTTACCTAGCAACAACAGTCACCTATCTCCTCGCCCTCACATTTGAAGTTTAAATCCGAGCAGGTCTTAGTGAGAGGATTTTTTTGTGTACTTCTGAAGTTTGAGCCAGTCACTGCTGCGCTGTGCAGGAACAGGCAGATGTCGTTTTGTTTTTACTACTTTCTCACTGTATATCGGAATATGCGTCCGTCTGCCTAAGGTCCCCAGTGCCCGTGTTTCATGAGTCATGCTACAAGGTCGCGGGCGACAATACTCGCAAATGGACTTAGATAAGTTGCAGTTGGGACATCGCGTGTGTATCGTCTCAATGCTCATTTTGGCCAAAACACTGACACTCGAGTGATCAGTCTCGAACACAACCGCAAGTGGCCACTTGATAAAGGACGTAAGGGCCAAGTCTTTGGTTTGAGATTCATCCCATGTATATGGGGGCCTATTCATTAGGTCACACTGTATCAAAAACATTTTTCAATGGAAATTGAAAACAAGTCTTTCTTATTGGGCAAGTACAGGTAGTCCTTGTTTCAGTTGCTTTTTTTCTTCAGTTAAGTTCTTTATGAATACGACTCGTGACTAACCTGTTTTGTCTTTGTCTCTGTTTGCTCTCCTCCCTCCGACTCTTCCTCCCACTCTACCCTTCCTCTCCCTTCAGATCCAGACCAATATCCAGTCCCATGCCATCATCATCCTGCCCAACACGGATGGTATTGAGCTGCTGGTGTGTTACGAGGACGAGGGTGTCTACGTTAACACCTACGGACGCATCACCAAAGACGTGGTGCTGCAGTGGGGCGAGATGCCCACCTCAGTGGGTACGTAACACTCAAACTGGGACGCACATACGGTGCATTCGGAAAGTATTCAGACCCTTCACTCTACAACGAATGAAAAAGCAAAACAGGTTTTTAGACATTTTTGCAGATTTATTAAAAATACTAAACTGATATCACATTTACATAAGCATTCAGATCCTGGACTCAGTACTTTGTTGAAGCACCTTTGGCAGTGATTACAGCTTCGAGTCTTCTTGGTTATAACGCTACATGCTTAGCACACCTGTATTTGGGGAGTTTCTCCTATTCTTCTCTGCAGATCCTCCAAAGCTCTGTCAGGTTGGATGCGGCGTGTTGCTGCACCGCTATTTTAAGGTCTCTCCAGAGCTATTCAAGTCCGGGCTCTGGCTGGGCCACTCAAGGACATTGAGACTTGTCCTGAAGCCACTTCTGCATTGTCTTGGCTGTGTGCTTCGGGTCGTTGTCCTTCGTCCCAGTTTGAGGTCCTGAGCACTCTGGAACAGGTTTGAAACAAGGATCTCCCTGTACATTGCTCTGTTCATCTTTCCCTCGATCCCGACTAGTCTCCCAGTGCCTGCTGCTGAAAAACATCCCCACAGCATGATACTGCCACCACCACGCTTCACTGTAGGGATGGTGCCAGGTTTCCTCCAGATGTGACACTTGGCATTCAGGCCAAAGAGTTTAATCTTGGTTTCGCCAGACCAGAGAATCTTGTTTCTCATGGTATAACTCCTTTTAGGTGCCTTTATGCTAACTCCAAGCGGGCTGTCATGTGCCTTTTACTGAGGAGTGGATTCCGTCTGGCCACTCTACCATAAAGGCCTGATTGGTGGAGTGCTGCAGAGCTGGTTGTCCTTCTGGAAGGCTATCCCATTGCCACAGAGGAACTCTAGAGCTATGTCAGAGTCACCATCAGGTTCCTGGTCACCTCCCTGACCAAGGCCCTTCTCCCCCGATTTGGTCGGCAGCCAGCTCTAGGAAGAGTCTTGGTGGTTCCAAACTTCTGTTTAAGAATGATGGAGGCCACTGTGTTCTTCAATGCTGCAGACATTTTTTGGTACCCTTCCTCAGATCTGTGCCTCGACACAGTCCAGTCTCGTAGCTCTGTGGACAATTCCTTCGACCTCGTGGTTGTGTTTTTTTTCTCTGGTCAACTGTGGGACCTTTATATAGACAGGTGTGTGTTAGTTCGACTGATTAATCGGCATGGCTGATTAATTAAGGCCGATTTTCAAGTTTTCATAACAAATGGGAATCTGCATTTTTGGTCGCCGATTACATTGCACTCCATGAGGAGACTGCGTGGCAGGCTGACCACCTGTTACACGAGTGCAGCAAGGAGCCAAGGTAAGTTGCTAGCTAGCATTAAACGTATCTTATAAAAAACAATCATTCTTAACATAATCACTAGTTAACTACACATGGTTGATGATATTACTAGTTTAACTAGCTTGTCCTGCATATTTAGTTAAAGGACATCCATGTTAGCAGGTAATATTAACTAGGAAAATTGTGTCACTTCTCTTGCTTTCTGTGCAAGCAGAGTCGGGGTATATGCAACGGTTTGGGCCACCTGGCTCGTTGCGAACTGTGTGAAGACCATTTCTTCCTAACAAAGACCGTAGTTAATTTGCCCGAATTTTACTTATGACATAACATTGAATGTTGTGCAATGTACCAGCAATATTTAGACTTATGGATGCCACCCGTTCGATAACATACGGAGCGGTTCCGTATTTCACTGAAATAATAAATGTTTTGTTTTCAAAATTATAGTTTCCGGATATGACCATATTAATGACCTAAGCTCGTAATTCTGTGTGTTATTTTAATTAAGTCTATGATTTGATATTTGATAGAGCAATCTGCAGGCTCATAAGCATTCATTCAAACAGCACTTTCCTGCGTTTGCCAGCAGCTCTTCGCAATGCTTGAAGCACAGCGCTGTTTATGACTTCAAGCCTATCAACTCCCGAGATTAGGCTGGCAGTACTAAAGTGCCTATAAGAACATCCAATAGTCAAAGGTTAATGAAATACAAATGTTCGAGAGTAATATTCCTATAATTCCTATAATAACTACAACTTTAAACTTCTTACCTGGGAATATGGAAGACTCATGTTAAAAGGAACCGCCAGCTTTCATATGTTCTGAGAAAGAGCTTAAATGGTAGCTTTCTTACATGGCACATATTGCACTTTTACTTTCTTCTTCAACAGTGTTTTTGCATTATTTAAACCAAATTGAACAGGTTTCATTATTTATTTGAGACTAAATTGATTTTATTAATGTATTATATTAAGTTAAAATAAGTGTTCACCCACTATTGTTGTAATTGTCATTATTTCATATATAAAATCGGCCGATTAATCGGTATCAGCTTTTTTTGGTCCTCCAATAAGCGGTATCAGTGTTGAAAAATCCTAATCTATCGACCTCAAGTGTGTGTGCCTTTCCAAATCATGCCCTACAATTGAATTTACCACAGGTGGACTCAATCAAGTTTTAGAAACATCTCAAGATTGATCAAATGGAAACAGGATGCACCTGAGCTCAATTTTGAGTCTCATAGTAAGGGGTCTGAATAATTAAGTAAATAACGTATTCATTTTTTAATACCGTAATTGCTGGACTATTAAGCGCACCTGAATATAAACCGCACCCACTGAATTATTAAAAAATATGTATTTTGTACATAAATAAGGCGCACATGTCTATAAGCCGCAGGTGCCTACCGGTACATTGAAACAAATGAACTTGGTCACTATCTTCCTCCTCCTGTGCACTGAAACCACTGAAGTCATCTCCTTCGGTGTCTGAGTTGAATTGCCTCAGAATTGCTTCATCTGATGTTGGATCGTTTTCATTGTCGCTCTCGTCACTTTCATCCGGAGGCAAATACCCCGCTGAGTTCATGCTGCTTCAACACGCAGCAGTCCAGCCTTTTGAAACCCGTTGATGATAGTGGATTTTTTGACAATGCTCCACGCTGTCAGGACCCACTGGCAGACTTGACCATAAGTTGCTCTTCGCATGCAGTCCGTTTTATTGAAGGATTTCTCCCCACTTGTCATCCAAGCCTCCCACTGAACAAGGAGCGCCACCTTAAATGCACGATTTACACTGATGTCGAGTGGCTGCAAATACTTTGGGCCATCTGCTTTTCTTCCCTCTGAAAGCTTTTGTCTTTTTGCACTGAGTCAGTTCCTCACGCTGCTGTTTCCAACGTCTTATCATCGACTCATTAAGGCCAAGCTCCCGTGCAGCAGCTCTATTTCCTTTTCCAACAGCCAGATCGATCGCCTTCAACTTGAAAGCTGCATCATATGCATTTCTGTGTCTTTTCCATGATGAGGGTGACAAAATTACTGCCGTAATCAGAATGATGGGAAGTTTGAGCGCGCTTGATTTACGTCACATTATGTGACGGTGCTCAGTTTTTTGGCGGCATGAATCTTGTGAAAGCGGGAAAAATCCATAAATTATCTGCGTCATTGTATAAACCGCGAGGCTCAAAGCGTGGAAATAAAGTAGCGGCTTATAGTCCGGAAATTGCGGTAAATTAGCAAATATGTGTAACTTGTTTTTGCTTTTTCATTATGGGGTATTTTGTGTGTGTGTGTATAACATTTTATTTAATACATTTTTGAATTAGGCTGTAACGTAACATTTTGAAAAAGTGAAGGGGTCTGAATACTTTCCGAATGCACTGTACACACATGTTAAACCTGTTTGACACACAGGAGTGGCTTGTGGTAAAACTAAGTTTTATACCTTTAATTGAAGTACATAGTAGTTTTCAATAAACATTCACGCAAACACTTTCTTAATAACTTGATTGTCCATCTGTGTGTGTAGCCTACATTAGGTCCAACCAGATCATGGGCTGGGGGGAGAAGGCCATAGAGATCAGGTCTGTGGAGACAGGACACCTGGACGGGGTCTTCATGCACAAGAGAGCCCAGAGACTCAAGTTCCTGTGTGAGAGGAACGACAAGGTGAGTTATGCGTGCAACACACACTTTGCTTACTTGCATAGATGTTCATCAATGTTGATAAAGATCTCTCACTCTCACTCACTCACTCTCCCTCTCACACTCTCCCTCTCACACTCTCCCTCTCACACTGTCTATGTCCTGCAGGTGTTCTTTGCTTCAGTGCGCTCTGGAGGTTCCAGCCAGGTCTACTTCATGACCCTGGGCCGTACCTCCCTGCTTAGCTGGTAGTGTACACACACACCCAGCAGCATGAAGACAGCACCCCTCGGTTTATTACCACCATAATGATGACTCATGACGATCTTGAACTTGACGTACAACTGGAGTACCGAGCTTCACTGAGCTCTGAGGCGGCGCGATACCTAAATATCACCAGTTTCAAATAAGAAAAGACAATTGCACGATAAACGGACTGAGATCATGAAGGGGAGGCCACGGGGTCCCTATAGGCTGATGGGACCGTGTTTGTTTGTCAGTTGGTAGTGCTGTCATCATGCCCATTGGCTACTCTGCTCTGACAACAGACGCATCAGCTTTTCTGGGTTCTCGCCCCCAAACCCTACTAGAGCCTTCCCTTACCTCCTGCACCAGTGGGAGTAGGGATCTGAGCCCGACTTATTCAAAACACTAGTAGATGTTAATGTGTGTCTATTGGGAGAAAAGAGAGGGGGATGTGTTGTGTGACAGAGGAGGATGGAAAAGGATGAAAGAGACTGTTGCAGAGGAAGGGAAGCTTATAGCACCAGACAGGTGAAAGGTCATACAGTAGTTTGTTATTGTGTTTAGTCCAGGTCATGTTCAGGTCAACCTCCTGTGTTGAGTTTCTTAGATCAGTTCCTCGGACTGACATGCCGTTGCCACCACATGGGTACATTTTCAAATGGGTCGTGCTTGACATTGAAAATGTAACTTTTGTCTCTCTTTCACTCTGGCCTTCCTCTTGATAAGGGTTCAAACAGGGTTAAAGTGTGGAGAGAAGTTTCATCAAAGATTTCGACTTAACCCTTAATAGGACACTGCAACCTTATAGGGGCCTTTCCAGTCCCATATACTCCTGAGGGTCTTTTCCAGCCTCCCTCAACTTTAACGTGCCACATTGCCTCTCCTTGGTCGTGTTGGGTAAACTGTGAATGGGTTGATATGTACAGTAGACTCTAGAGAACGGTCTTGGTCATGAGTCATGACTTAGACCCACCATTTGGTAGCATGATGACCAGGGTATTCAATGGAACAAGTGTCAAGATTAAATATACCTTAAAGATTTGTAGATGAAGATTTAAAATCCACAACATATCCAAATGTATCAGCAAACACAGGTTTGATTTGTTTTTCATTTTAATGGGCCCCTCCACTGAATTCAGGTTTACGTTTGTTGCTACTTGTACAATCTGTTGTGACAATGCATTAGGTTTTGCTCATAACTCCTACAGGAAATGTATCAAAATCTGACATTTGAGTGAGATTGAATTATTACATGTAAAAACTATTATGAAGCAGCATGGTCCCCATTTTGATACATTTGTGAAATTGTTGTATTTCCATGTTGGACTCTTTAATACCAACAGACCACCATAGCCTGGTAGCATCACCCCCTCAGCTTGTCTGCATTATTTTAGTATCTTGACTCTGAGGGCAGAAGGGGACATTTTGTTTTGTACAGTCTGTCCCAGTCCAGGCAGTAGTATGCTATGGATTGAAGCAACACGACAACAACCTAGAAGCCTTTCCAAACCCCAGCAGCTCCTGGTTTTAATTGTTTGGTTTTCCTTTTGCCCCTTGATCCAACGAGTGAAAAATGGGACTGCACTTGTTTGTCTTAATGTTTCCTGGTTAGCCTGGGTGCCAGTCTGAAGCAGCAGCAAGGAGCTAGACTGGCACCCTGGTTAGATTCTTTGTATGGACAAACTTTTTCCTCAAGAATGGAAATCATAATGTCTCTATCACATGTCCCTCCAAAGCTTGACCCTCTTACAGTGGACAGTCACATCCTGTTTGGGTGTGATGATTCCAGGCCTCTAAGGAACGCAACGCTGTAAGAATATAGAAATGAGATGCTTTCTCCTCTGCAAATCTGTGAAACGCGGTGCCATGCCAAGATGGCATAAGTCACACATTTTAAGTGTTATAAACCACTACAGAAAGTATCGATTTACATTTTTAACTCCTTAGTTTGTTTCTGTAATTTTTATTACCCTTAAAATTATGCGGCTGCAGTGGTTTATAAAGGTTAATGCACACATTATGTTAAATGTTTACAGAGGCAATGTTTTGTTAAACCAATGTGCATCAAAATAAATATTTATGGTTTATTTTAGGGCAATAATCCCTTTTTTAGCTTTTGTATCATTTGGAGGTTCATGTACAGGAATAACCCTCGACCTCTGTTCATTCACTTTTCAAAAATGACAAAATTCTGAGTTTAAATCACTGATTTTCCTGGAGAACACAGCAGTGTGCCCTTGGCTGTGGCAACGTTGCAGCAACACAGTGACAAGGTTCTCTGCTGCCCAGGTAACATGTTTTCCTCAAGTGTTTCTACCATGCTACTCTAATTTATGTCCTCTGTGTATTATGGGAATTGTTGTATTTTCCTCGGTCTTTTTTCCATTTAATAAAATCCTAAGTAATTTACTAAATTGTGTGAGGTAGTTTTGTAAACCTTGAACATAAAGCGTTCAGTCTTCTCTTATTGTGTGAAAAAAATGGGTCTGGAAACAAATCGAATGTCTGAATGTCAAATTAATCTGAGCCTAAGAAACATTATTTTTAAGTATTCCAAATATGGTAACATTTATACAAACCATGAAAAAGAACCCCAAGTAAATGTTGCATGACGTTTCCATAATTTAACCCATTTTAATGAATGTATCTTCAAGTAAAGACTCCTTGTACATCTGTCAACTCACCACAAGATGACCCTGTACCACGCACTGCTCCTAGCTCGAGCCTGCCTGCTCTAGCCTCCTCCCAGACAACTCGAGCCGGATGTTTATGTCAAGCATCAGCAGGTGAACTGCATCATGACAAAGGTTCGTTTCATGATCAGACATTTTCAAGTTTGGGCCACATATACAAGTGCCATAAATTTGACTAGCCGTTTGTATGTAGCTAGCTTGGACGATGTTACTGGTGGTTCTGACTATCAAGATTTCGGTTTGAATTACACGTCGAACTTCAAAAGGAAGCAGGAATGCTGCAGGCGGTCTAATCCTGTCAACGCTAGCTAACTAGTTCGGTAACCGACAACGTTATCATTTTGCAGCTGTCAATTATTTTTACATTTTAGCTTGTCAACTTTGTGTCGAATGCCACGCCCAGCAGCTGTTGGCACTGTAGACTAGAGCATGTAAGGACCACCAAATGAGTGCTGCTGATTTTAATGTCGCTAACTTGGCTACCTACCACTGGTGAGTGAATTTCTTGTGCTTTTGAAGTTAGACATTTAGCGATATAGATCAAATCGGGCCCCGTGTGTGTTACCCAGGCCAGCTTGCACGTGTCCCACCGTCTCTTCTGGTCCATTCAGCTATAAGAGAGAGGGGCACCTGCACCCCAGACATGAGCATGGAGGCCTCATGAAAGATGTTTTTTTAGCAGAAGTCACCATAATTGGGCGGGCTGACTGGGGAGTTGCCTGGCCTGGGCAATGGGTTTGCTTGTCCCAACAGCTGGTCTGTCCCATGAGGGTCTCTCCCTTTCTCCTGCCTGCCTCCAGGTCTTCAACCTGGCCCCATGGACCACAACACTCCTGCTGCTGCTCCTCACCGACCTGGCCCTCTCTGCCAAGGCTGGAGGCCGCCTGTCGATAGTCATTACTGGTCAAAAGTAAATAAAGGGACACAATTATTAAGCCTATTTATTTATTTTATTAGGGCAAAATAATTTCCTAAATATTTTCTCAACTTTCCTCATGTTTTGTGCCTACTGAACATGTGTATGTTGACTGAGATGGCTGGAGGTCAGTGGTGACGTGACCCTTGTATCTGAAAAGCCAGCGGGGTGAAATAAAAGGTTAGAGAGCACAGGGGCCATAGAGATGCTATTAAATGACTATTCTAATGTCTAATTCTATGACAGTGGCCACACGGCCCCCTTCTGCTCCCTTTGACACTGGTAACGCAGTGTCTTCTAGTAAGTGTCCCCGGCTCTACTTCACTACTTTCCTTTTTAACCCTAATTTGCGTAGTTCAGTCCTATTGTCCTAGGCCTATTACTGTTGAAAAAACATTTGTAACCAAATCTTCATCTAACCTTTGAAACTGTGTGGTGTTTGGAGTGCTGTGTTGAAGACGACCTTCCATTTTGAGGAATGCCAGCTTTTTGTGGCTGTCTGAAAATGCAAATCGGGGTATAGGTGAACTTCCAGCAGTTGTCGTAAAGACACCTGTTTACTTTAAGTCGAGGGGGCAGGTGGTCCCTAAGCCACTGTAACAGTGTGGCTGATGGTCAATGGGCTACTGTGTTATTAGACTATGTTATAAAGTATGTTGGTGGACCTCCAGCAGATGTCGTAAAGACACCTGTTTTCTTTAAGCCGAGGGGGCAGATGGTCTCTAAGCCGCTGTAACTGAGAGTGGCAGCGTTCACCAACTGGCGGGCCAAATTTGATTGTATTCAAATGTAAGCAAGGTTTGTAATGATTGTTAAAGTCAAACATATTTGTTTGGACTTCTTGTGGGCAATTTGCAGTCTACAAATGATTTGTAATTCTCTTCTGGCCCTCCAACCATCTGCTCCAGAAAGTATTGGCCCTTGGCTGAATCTAGTTGATCCCTGGTCTACTATGTTATTAGACAGTACCATGGGCCAGCTTTACTCTTTTGCCTCCAGCCCTCAAACATCTGCCCGGGCTACTCTGCTCTCCACAGCTGCTGTGGTTCTATTACACAGCCATGGTAATACTGAGTGCTAAAACACAACTATGATATGCTCACAGTCCCAACAGTGACTTATGTGAGTGTCAGATAAACAAGTCACAGTTGGGAGCATTTTACTTTTGTTTATTAAAAAAAGTTCTGTCCAGTGCCACCAACTCCATTTAAACTTGTGTTTGTTTTCTCTAGTCTACGTACATGCAGTGTCTATCCCAACTTAAAGCTCAGGAACTAAACTAACTATTTGTGCTTCCAAGTCATTTCCCTTAAAGTGTTCTGCCCGGAACAATGAAGTCCCCCTTTTCATCCTCATTCCAGCCCCCCTACATGCCCATCCTGTCCCCTTTCACCCAACTGCGACTCCCCCCTCCCCTCTTGCATTCTCTGTAAGGACATGCAGTGCTTTTAACATGATTTACCCCAGTAGAAGTGTGTAACCCTGACCCTCACCCCAACCAAGCCAAAAACAAAGGGGTTAGAGCTGCTGCAGTTCCCCAGCTAGCCAGGTGTTCCTCACCCCAGGCCTGTGTTCTAGCAGCGCTTAGCCTCATGTTGCAGCTGCCTGCATGGGTCCCTTTGTGTGCCTCTGTTATTGACCATACACCCCCTCTTTGATTCATTGCTCACACTGCTCACACAGGGGAAGACCCTTTCAGAGTGACCGGGGGTGTGTGTGTGTGTGTATATCTCTGTCTACGCGTGCCTATAGGAGACTGGGTTCATATGCGCCTGCCCGCCTGCGTTTGTGTGTCTCATTGTGAGGTCACTGCACTCCCATTGGTGGAGCCAGGCAGCCAGTGTCTAACCGAGGAATGGTCGACATTGTAGCTCCATCTGTTGAGACACTCATTGTTCAACCTGCCTGGCTTTCTTGGGACAAACTGTGCCTTATGGAAAACACACTATCCTTGGATTTTGGGTTTGAAGAGTCGGAAGCGTATGGAATGTGAAATACTTTATTTTTTGCTCAAATCTGTTGAGCGGGGATCTATGAACTTCTAAAAGCTTTCTCTAATGCTGGAATGAACCAAGCTATTTCCTTAAGGCCATTTCACTAAGGAGGTTTGCTTTGTTTGGCCGTTGGATGTTCTGCTGAGGTCAGGGTAAGTGGAGATATTAGGCCTAACTATTTAGGCTATCTTTCCCATCAAACCATGTCTGTTTCAATGCAGCATTTCAATAGGCTTATGTGTTCTGACAGAATTATAACAGGTTTCAAAAAACAAGTTGCCATGAGCATTTGTAATGACATCAAATATGTTAGTATTTAGCTGTACCCAATTAGGCTTTCATGTGTTATTTTTCCTTGGAATGTGTAGTGATTTATGTTTGACCAAGGGCATGTCTCTTCACCTGTGGAGTGGTCACCTTTGAACACGTTGTCTCACCACACCTGTGTGACAGGTTTCTCTTTCTTATAGGGCTCTCACGGGGCTTTGGGGCAAATGTCTTTTCACAGCCTCTTTTAAGGGACTTTTAGCACGAGAGGGTGTATGTTATGAGACGTTCACTGTGCACATTTTTTGTTTCAACATTTAGTTTCTTCTGGTTTTACAGTTTAGTGAAAAATAACACATCGTGAGGAGGAGGTTGGAGTAAGTTATGCTACACTTCTTTCTGAAAGTAATCGATTGGGATAGTCTGAATTTGACCGAGATATACTGAGCCTTCAGAAAGTCTTCATACCCCTTGACTTACCCCACATTTTGTTGTTACAGCCTGAATTCACAATGGATGAAATATAAACAAATTCTCACCCATCTACACACCATATCACATAATGACAAAGTGAAAACCAGTTTTTGGAAATGTTTGCACTTTTATTGAAAATGAAATACAGAAATCTAATTTACATAAATGTTCACAACCCCGAGTCAGCACTTTGTAGAAGCACCTTTGGTAGCGATTACAGCTGTGAGTCTTTCTCGTACAGCTTTCCACACCTGGATTGTGCAACATTTTTCCATTCATTCTTTAATCATTGCTAGACGACCCTTTTCAGGTCTTGCCATAGATTTTCAAATAGATTTAAGTCAAAACTGTAACTCGGCCACTCAGGAACATTTACTGTCTTCTTGGTAAGCAAATCCAGTGTAGATTTGGCCGTGTGTTTGAAGGTATTATTCTGGACAGGCTTTCTTCTCTTCACGCTGTCATTTAGGTTATTCTGGAGTACAGTTGTTTCCTCTTACTTTCTCTGACGGAATAATCTCTCCGAAAGTGAATGAGAATCAAACGAAGCTTCATGTCAGTGG
>NC_088217.1:75532164-75604664 GCF_036934945.1 Oncorhynchus masou masou | reverse complement strand
CCCCCTCCCTCACATGCTCCTCCCTCCCCCTCACATGCTCCTCCCCCCTCCCTCACATGCCCCTCCCCTCCCTCTCTCGCTCCTCCCTCTCTCTCCTCCTCCCTCTCTCGCCCCTCCCTCTCTCGCCCTCCCTCTCTCGCCCCTCCCTCTCTCTCGCCCCTCCCTCTCTCGCTCCTCCCCTCCCTCTCTCTCGCTCCTCCCTTACCTCCCTCGCCCCTCCCTCTCTCCTCCCTCGCCCCCTTCGTCGCCCCCCCTCCCTCGCTCCTCCTTCTTGCTCGCTCGCTCGTCCCTCCCTCTCTCCTCTCTCTCCCTCCCTCACCACCTACCTCTCTCTCGCTCCTCCCTCCCTCGCCCCTCCCTCTCTCCTCTCTCCCTCCCTCCCTCCCTCCCTCGCCACCTCCCTCTCTCTCGCTCCTCCCTCCCTCTCCCCTCCCTCCCAGGTTCATGCCTCCTGATGACCCTCTAGGTCGTCATGGTCCCAGTCTGGAGAACTTCCTGAGGAAACGTCCCATCATGCCAGAGCACAAGAAGCAGCCCTGTCCTTACGGTGGGCCCCGCCATTATTATTAACTCTTTAGTATGTTTATCACTTCACCTTGACCATGTTCATGATGAAGACTTCTCCCAGTGTCATAATGTGAATGAATCATTTCTTCATCAGCTGGATGACATCCCGCTACTGGTGCTGAAGATGCATTGGGTTGCTACTTTCTAAGTGAACCACTGCCACATCATCACTAGCCTGTGTGCTAACCAGTACCCTATACTTTCTCCCCCTTTCTTTAGGCAAGAAGTGCACTTACGGCCACAAGTGTAAGTACTACCACCCGGAGAGGAGTGCCCAGTGCCAGCGCTCGGTGGCAGATGAGCTGCGTGCCAGCGCCAAGACCTCTGCCACCTCTACTAGCGCCAAGGGCCAGGCTGGCGAGGCGGGGCTGGTGAAGAGCCACAGCGTGCCCAACAATGTAGCGATGGGCACCAAGAGAGGTTCTGCCCCTAAAAGGCAGTGTGACCCCAGCATCCGGGCGCTGTCCTACGGCGAGGCAGAGGACAAGCTGAGACACGCTGAGAAATGCAACAGCCTCAGTAGTAGTAGTGGGAGTAGTTGTTGTAGTGGGAGTGTTACTCTGTCCCCTGCCCCTGGAGGACCCCCCTCTGCCCTCAGCGACCCCCAGGAACAGCCACCGAGCCTGGGCAGGGACACACCCTACATGACCCTGCCGCACCCCCACCCTGACCCCTACTCCTCCAGCTGTGACCCTCCAGATCTGAGCTACTACTCAGTGACGCCGGCCCACTCTGGCCTGGCAGCACGGAGGAATCCGGAGTCCCGCTTCCCGCTGGACACCGACCTGCGTCTGCTGGGCTCATCAGACTGTGTCAGCAGCGGATGTGACTCGTACGGAGAGCGAGCCTCCTGTCTGTGCTGCCCAGGCCCTCTGCTGGACAAATACACCCACCATCAGCACCATCAACACAACCGCCTGTACTCTCAACACTCTGCCCCCCTGCTCGAGCCACACCACCCCTCCCCCCACACGTCTGTCCTCTATGGCTATCACCAGAGCCTGGCACGGGGCCACAGCTTCCCCCACGACGAGCCCCCTGACCCCCACCTGAAGCGCCCTCTGTACCCCCTCCCCCCTCCCCTCCAGCACCAGGCCGTAGGCGCCCGCTCCAGCTGCCCTGGAGACTACCCCTCTGTGTCCCAGTCTGGCCCCTACCCTGCTGGCTCCCCTCTGGGCCGCTGCCTGGCCAACACGCGGCTGGAGACGCTGTCAGACTCCCGGCTGTACGAACGCTCTCCGCCGCCCCCCAGGAAAGCCTTCTCCTGGGATCCCTACTGCAGCCAACCCCCTCAGTCCTGCTATGAGACCTACCAGAGTCTACCAGAGACCCACGATGTAGTCTGGGGACACACATCTCCATGGGGACAGACCACACACTCTTACCACCCCTCTCACCAACCCTACTCCTCTCAGCCCCCTCACCCACCCTACCCCCTCACCCATCCCATGCCCCTCAGCCATCCCACCCGTCCATGCCTCTCCACCACATGCACCAGGAGCCCCCCGCCCTGAGCCGGTACGGGGAGGTGCGGGGTAAGGTCTACCTCAACCTGTGTAACATCTTCCCCTCTGAGCTGGTGGGCCGGGTTATGGGGAGGAACCCCCATGTGACGGACGCCCAGCAGCTAGCTGCCGCCATCTTGGCTGAGAAGTCCCAGTCTGGCTACTGAGTCCAGCGAGACTACTACTCTCTCCCTATTCATAACAGTTAGTTGTAGTTTTGACAATACATTTGTTTGTGGATAACTTAAGTGTTAATCATGGGCAGGTGAGGATATGCATTGATTTAGAAGTTGCAGTTTGAAACATTAAAAAAAATATTGATTATATTCCTAATCTTACTTCTATTGTATATTTTCTACTCCATTTGGAAACATTCACCCCCAAATTGTCCATCATTTATCAACAGATTCTTGGTTGTTGGGGATGTGTATATCTGTGTTCAATCGGTGTAATTGATTTGTTTCTGTTTTTCAGTGCTGTGTGTTCTGTTTGTGCCTGTTGTTGTTAGGATAGTAGGTGACTGAGTTAGTCTTCTCAGTTGAGAGAATGTCTTGCAGTAGTTGTAAAGGCGGGCACGTCCGTCGACCTTGTCTTGTTGTTTTAGTAAGGGACGTCTCTGGCCCCTCGTTTTGGCTCCAAGCCTGCAGCTGCTACAGACACGGTAGACTCAAGCTGAAATCCCAAGATAATTCCCTTTGGTTCTTTTCCCTGAAGACCAAAGGGCTCAGAGCACCTGGCTTGATGTAGACAATCTGTTACAGTTACCGGCACAATCCCTGGTAGACAAGAGAAAGCTTTTCTTTGTTGATACAATTTGTATCGTTCATTTAGGATTATATACCTGTGTATATATATAATCTATTCATGAAAAGCTGTTTATATATAGCTGGTGCATTTTAAACTAATACTGTATGAGATATTCCAGGAAACATTTTATTATTTTTAGACATGTTTAGGAATATTAATCAAATGAGATACATGAAAAAGGTGAGGTATTCTGACCTTTTTGGGATGGAGAATAGCCTTGGCTGGGTTGAACCCAAGTGGCCAGCTCGGTGAAATGGGTAACTGCTGCGTGAAATATGCAGTGGGTCGGTAAACAATAAATAATTTTGTTATGTAACGAAAAACCTTCTCTCTGGCACCGTGTGTCAGTGAGGGCCCGGACGTGGGCAAAAAGTCATGCCTTTACACGGCATTGTGCTTATGACACATCAAATACTCTGAACCATGTTCAGCAAACTGTTATGCATGTTTTGGTGACACTTTATTTTAATCGACCGTAGTAAGTCATTTATGAAGTGTGTTCACCATTTACTAAACATTAGTCTTTTTTGCAGACCCTGATCTGAAGTGAGCGCTATTTATACTTTGATGTTGAGTGACCAATGTAATTTCAGCAGTACCTGGTAACACAGGATATTTAAGGAAATATATACATTTGTGTGAGTGTGCTGTTTGCAAATGCCATGTAAATGGTTTATAACGGACCCTTAAAATAAATTGTTAGCCATGTTTTCTTCAAGTGTTCTTGTCTCAATTTTATTGTATCATGTTAGCTTGGCAACTCTGTACCTATCAACAATAGTATTTGCTTTGTATTCTTCATTAACAATTGGTTGTCCTTGTTTTGTTGGAAATGCATAGTCTTGTCAGATGTGATGAGTTGTCACTAATTTCCAGAACACCAGACAGAATTTAATGTACTTAGAATAACATTTACTATATTTCAGATTGGAGTTTTCCTTTGATCTAATTCTGAGGGCAGAAAAAAGTTTTTAAAAAAAGGCTTCAATCCTCGGCATCATCAAGATTAGACCCTGTGACTTTCTGGTCCCAGTGCCTGGGGGAGGGCACCACGCTTGTTTTTTCACATATTTAAAGCTGTTCATTTAAAGCTGTTAGTTTTGAAATGTGATTAGTATATTGGGATTTGAACTGGCAACCCTGTGTGTGACGCCATTTGACTCACCTGCATATTCTGCCCATGCACTGACAGGGTTTCATCCATAGAGATAGAGGACTAATGCCCAAAGCCTGTTTTAGCATGGGCAGCGCCATTGAGGCCTTTCACGAGTTTAAGTCATCAGCTAGGTGGGACTTCCTATGGGTTAAAGAAGGATCACATAATTCCATCCAGGTCATAAGGAGGGGTCAAACAATTATTTATACTTGTGAGGAAACATTCCATCACCAACCTTGGCTTTATGCCATATTAAAACAGACTCTAGGTGGCAGTGTGCACCCTTTCCATTTGTTTGCCAACTCAGATGTAAATTGACTACTTCAAAATGGAGATGGCCACAATGATGCTGCCCATGGTTCCAAGCTGTTTGAGCAAGTTCAAATAAAAACACCAATTTGATATGCAACAACTCAATGGCAATTATTGCAGTTAACTAAATGGTTAATTTGGCTTTACATTTCCTGATGTGATCAGATGTTAGTGGCAGCTGACCAGATAGGACACTGTGAAAATTAACATTTTCAGATCAAAAGATTAACTGCTCACTGTATGTTCTTGTTATAACCAAGCATCAAGATGGCATTAAACCATGCATGAACAGTATTGTTCGAGGTTCGTCTAAAGAATCACTGATCAACATAACTTTTACTGGTGTCAGAGGTACCAATCATTTAAACCAATACTATATTCGTTAAATATATAAAAAGGCAACTTCATTTTAAACTTTTATTGTGAAACCAATGGACTAAGCTGCACCCGGGCCTTTATCTTACAGAAACGCTAGTATGAACAATAAGGAAAAACAACCACATACATGACAGCTGGTTCCAACACAGGCATCACTGACACGGCTCTCACTGGAGGCGACACAAGCAGGCTAACAGGCTCAGCCAATGGGAAAAGCCCAACTCAATGCACCCTGCCCTAAATATGGGGGATGCTGGTATGTAGAGTAGTTCTCTTTTCACCTCCAGTGAGCTACTGATGCATGCTGGTAGATAGTTTGATCTTGGAACACGTTACAAAAATAACAGTTGGAAGCACAGTTTTTTCACATGCTATGGCAAATACAACCCCTATATTTGGACACTCACTGGGTTAGCGAAAAGGCAGGTTTGGGTCAAGCCCCTTCAGTGTCCTCCAGATTAAAACTCTGGCTTTAAGATCTCAACTTAAACCAACTGTCTAGTGTAGCATAACAAAAAACATATTCCATCCGATTGCAAATTTAAAAAAATCTCCCGTTCATTCAAAACTTACCAGTAACATTTATCCACAATGCTGGAGTTAATTTGCAGTAAGTGAAAAGATCAAGGTCTGAAATGGTTTTTATTGGCCTGTCCTCTATTCCCACTGAACATAATATTGAGGTGGGGGGGTTGACCCAAGAGACAGAGTCCCTCTAATGAGAGTGTATAAATAGGGGGGCACACTAACATCTGCACTGGTCTGTCTCTTCACAGTCCTAAAATGGTGGCACTCTGCCATTGAGTTTCCATCCATCCTGCTGACAGCTGTGGCAGAGAGAGAATGGTGAGCAAATCTGTCCAGCAGCAGAGGAGAAACATGGTCCTATTCTGGCCCCAGTTGGCTGTCGGCAGACATGCAGGTCCCGAGTCCAAACAGAGCTTCATGATAACCAGTCAAACTAGCTCCACTACCACAGGACACAGACACCATGTCTACACAGCCTGGGTCACGGAAGTTCAACCTTACTACTGCACAGTATCAGAACAGTTCACTGCAGACTCACAGCCGTGTCCTCAGTGTTGGATTGGCTTGCGTGACCTTTGATCTGTATAATTTAGGTGTCGTTACAGTTCAGAGAAACTTCAGTAACAGAAGGTAGTAACACAAAACACAAGGTAGATATCTCAGAGAGACCACCATGTCAAACTAGCTCGAAACTTAGTATAATTTTTTGATCAATTGTCTCCACTAGTGACACTTCAATGTATCATCGCTTGAAAGTACACCTGGCATAAAAATAGCACTCATTTCAGTTGAAACGTTAACCAATAAAGCTACATCGCCAACTTGTCAAGCCAGTCAAAACTCAATCTGTGGGAGGGGATGAGACCGAGTGTTTGTTTGGTCAGTCACCATGGTTACAGCATTGAGGTAGAGATCGGTTCTCTGATGAGGACTAACATTTTCATGGGCTCTTCAGCCAGAAAGACCATGGTTTGCCTCTTCAAAAAGTCACTACTATGCAGACAGACAATACTGGCACTCTCACAGCACTTAAGCATCTCGGTCTTTTCCAGACCTTTGTGAGCTGGTAGGCAGAGGAAACCATCTTTGGTGACTGGACATGAAGCATTAGGAGTCAGCTCACAGGAGCTAAACTAACAGCTTTCGCTCTCTCTTCCTACCGGTCTCTCGCACACACACACACCTAACCAATTAGCTTATCTCCATCATACTATCAGCTTATCTCAGACCAAATGTGTTTCACAACATTATTTATCCTTGAGCACCAAATCAAATCTCACTATATTCTACAACCTTATCACGTGAAATAATTGGCTTCCCATTGGAGACCAGTCTTTCATTCAAGACTCACACCTCTCCTCAAGACTGGTGTAGTGGCTTTGCACTGATGCTCAGAGTCTAGATAGTAGGGTCGTTCAACAAAATGACTTCCTTTTGCATCCCTTTGATATTTTAAGTAGAAATGGTGAATCAATATAGACATTTTAAAAGCCTGTTCTTTTGAAATGAAGTGCCCTTTAATATAGACCACATGGTAAATTCAATAAATCAGATTTTTATATGAATAATGACTTAGTGGCAAAATTCAGCATTCGCCTCCGTCTTCCAAGAAGATTTTAACCCAGTTAACAACAATTTCTCCAGGTTTTCACCATCATTGTTAAGCAATAGTTATTTTGTTGCTTTGACGAAGACATTTCTGAAGACTTTATTTCATGCGATTAGTGATTCATTTTAAGGTTACAAAAAAACCTGGTCTCTCATTTTAAGGTCAACCCTGTTACGACAACTGAACTCTCACTTTAATATGGTGAAACTATTCCTTTCTAAATGTATTTTTCTCCAAAGGAAAACATTGAATATCTAAGTCAAATCATAGTGTAAAAGCAGGAGAGTTGGTTCTACTCTTTTTGGCCATTTTGTGGTAGGAGATGGAGTGGGTCGAGCATAACACGTCAACCCTGTTACTCATAGGCTCATATCTTTCAAAACAATTAAATGTTTTGAAAATTGTTCACAACATACCTGAATGGATCGATCCCCTAACACAAGCTTTTACCAGCCTCGGACCAATCTACCATCAAAGTTAACAATGAGAACAGAGAACTTAACAAACAGGGCTTCAATAAAACGTGTTATAACCATAGATCAGAACAAAAGCAAAAAGGTTTGAAAGTACCAGACAGCATCAATAAGTTCCACTGAAGACAAGAGTCAGTAATACTAAAGCATTGCATACTAGCTTTCTGGCAAGAACAACAAAGCTTTCCATACCCCTGTTCGCTTAAAAATCTAATCTTTCCCATTTTGGTTTTTCTTGCGTCTCCACGTGAAATATTTGAAAGCAAAGCACAGACACATCCTTTGCAATACAAGGAGAATACCACTTGTGGAATGGTGCAAAGCGTTGCTTGCGCCCGATTCCTAATGGAGATGCGGGCAGAGCTTTGGCAAAGTTTGAGGCGGTGGCGGCCGTGCCCTCTGGAACCTTTGCGGGTATGGGTACGGGGAAAACGGTGAGTGTAGGAGGGACAACGCCTGTTGTTCTGGCGAAAAGCGAGTCGCCAACGAACGGATGGGGGAACCCAGAACAGATCACATGGACTCAAACTCGTCGATGCGCTGCTTGGTGTTGCCCAGGCGGATCTGACGTAGGGTCTTGTACTTGTCTCTCCCGGCCTTCACGTTCTCCGCGTGAAGCATGTCATTCTGGGTCTTCATGGTATCGTCTATGGCTTCAGCCAGCTCCGAGCTCAACACCTGGAGGAGAGAAAGGGAGAGGGTAGAGCGAGGGTTGATTGATTGAAACCTCTCAATGACAGTTAACGCCATCAAGCAACTAAAGAAGGCCCTTTAAGGGGAGGTCATCAGGTCTTGGGGTTAAGGGGTCAGAGGGAACCGACCTGCAGCTGTTTCTTGAGGCGCTCGTTCTTCTGGGCCTCGGTGACGCGCTCCTCCTCGCTGCGCAGATCCAGGGCACTCACGCCCTCCAAGGAGAGCTCGGCGGCATCCTCGGCGTGGTTCTCGTCCTGCTCCTCGTGCTCGCTCTCTGTGGAGCCGCCCGCTGGCGTCGACGGGATCGTCATCACAGTCTTCAGCTCCTCCTTGGTCTTCTCCAGGTCGTCCTGGGCTGAGATGGCCTGGGGAGAAGGGGAGTGCTGGCGAGTTATGGGACTTATTCAGGAAGGTGCAACGTTATAGAACATTTCAGTACAACCTACAACTGACTGATTCTATACAGTGTAGTCTATATTGTAACCAGGACACAGTGTAGAACGTAGGGAGGTGGTTACCTTCTGCTGCCATTCAGTGGCCTCCTCTTCCTTTTTCCTCTTGGCTTCCTCCAACAGGGCTATTTTGGCTGTGAACTCGCCCAGCTCAGCGGCCAGTTGTTCCTGGTTCTTCATCTGGTCAGCGGCCTGCCTGGCCAGCTCCGCCTTGGCCTCCTCCGCTGCCTGTCTCTCCCTCTCCAGCCTCTCCGCCTCCTCCCTGGCTCTCTTCCTCTCCTGCTCCAGCTCCAGGGCCCTGCGTGTCTGCTCTTCCAACTCTGTGACCATGAACAAAATACACAAAGTCTGTTAGCCAGTCTCAAAAAACAACCCTTTTCGCTGTTCGTCTTCCTCAAACCATGTCCAGCAGCACCCACAATTTTTACAATGTGACCAATGGGATGCTCGGTCAGCCATGATCTCACAAAAATTGTGATCGACTTCAAGAACAACAAAACGACCTATAAACAGTGAGAGAGGACCCACACAAAACAGTAAAAACAGTATGGAACAAAAAAAGAAAACAACATGGATGTCTCTCTCAACACATCGCCCAAGTCAGTCTATACCACTGGAACACAATGTGGATGACTCTCTCTCTCAACACACCGCCCAAGTCAGTCTATACCACTGGAACACAATGTGGATGTCTCTCTCTCTCAACACATCGCCCAAGTCAGTCTATACCACTGGAACACAATGTGGATGTCTCTCTCTCAACACATCGCCCAAGTCAGTCTATACCACTGGAACACAATGTGGATGTCTCTCTCTCTCAACACACCGCCCAAGTCAGTCTATACCACTGGAACACAATGTGGATGTCTCTCTCTCTCAACACACCGCCCAAGTCAGTCTATACCACTGGAACACAATGTGGATGTCTCTCAACACATCGCCCAAGTCAGTCTATACCACTGGAACACAATGTGGATGTCTCTCTCTCTCTCAACACATCGCCAAAGTCAGTCTATACCACTGGAACACAATGTGGATGTCTCTCTCTCTCAACACATCGCCCAAGTCAGTCTATACCACTGGAACACAATGTGGATGTCTCTCTCAACACACCGCCCAAGTCAGTCTATGCCACTGGAACACAATGTGGATGTCTCTCTCAACACACCGCCCAAGTCAGTCTATACCACTGGAACACAATGTGGATGTCTCTCTCAACACACCGCCCAAGTCAGTCTATACCACTGGAACACAATGTGGATGTCTCTCTCTCTCTCAACACATCGCCCAAGTCAGTCTATACCACTGGAACACAATGTGGATGTCTCTCTCAAATCAAATCAAATTGTATTTGTCACATACACATGGTTAGCAGATGTTAATGCGAGTGTAGCGAAATGCCTGAGCTTCTAGTTCCTACAATGCAGTAATAACCAACACGTAATCTAACTAACAATTCCTAAACTACTGTCTTATACACACAAGTGTAAGGGGATAAAGAATATGTACATAAGGATATATGAATGAGTGATGGTACAGAGCAGCATAGGCAAGATACAGTAGATGGTATCGAGTACAGTATATACATATGAGATGAGTATGTAAACAAAGTGGCATTGTTAAAGTGGCTAGTGATACATGTATTACATAAGGATGCAGTAGATGATATAGAGTACAGTATATACGTATACATATGAGATGAATAATGTAGAGTATGTAAACATTATATTAGGTAGCATTGTTTAAAGTGGCTAGTGATATATTTTACATCATTTCCCATCAATTCCCATTATTAAAGTGGCTGGAGTTGAGTCAGTGTGTTGGCAGCAGCCACTCAATGTTAGTGGTGGCTGTTTAACAGTCTGATGGCCTTGAGATAGAAGCTGTTTTTCAGTCTCTCGGTCCCAGCTTTGATGCACCTGTACTGACCTCGCCTTCTGGATGATAGCGGGGTGAACAGGCAGTGGCTCGGGTGGTTGATGTCCTTGATGATCTTTATGGCCTTCCTGTAACATCGGGTGGTGTAGGTGTCCTGGAGGGCAGGTAGTTTGCCCCCGGTGATGCGTTGTGCAGACCTCACTACCCTCTGGAGAGCCTTACGGTTGTGGGCGGTGCAGTTGTCTTACCAGGCGGTGATACAGCCCGCCAGGATGCTCTCGATTGTGCATCCGTAGAAGTTTGTGAGTGCTTTTGGTGACAAGCCAAATTTCTTCAGCCTCCTGAGGTTGAAGAGGCGCTGCTGCGCCTTCTTCATGATGCTGTCTGTGTGGGTGGACCAATTCAATTTGTCTGTGATGTGTATGCCGAGGAACTTAAAACTTACTACCCTCTCCACTACTGTTCCATCGATGTGGATAGGGGGGTGTTCCCTCTGCTGTTTCCTGAAGTCCACAATCATCTCCTTAGTTTTGTTGACGTTGAGTGTGAGGTTATTTTCCTGACACCACACTCCGAGGGCCCTCACCTCCTCCCTGTAGGCCGTCTCGTCGTTGTTGGTAATCATGCCTACCACTTGTGTCGTCCGCAACCTTGGTGATTGAGTTGGAGGCGTGTGTGGCCACGCAGTCGTGGGTGAACAGGGAGTACAGAAGAGGGCTCAGAACGCACCCTTGTGGGGCCCCAGTGTTGAGGATCAGCGGGGTGGAGATGTTGTTGCCTACCCTCACCACCTGGGGGCGGCCCGTCAGGAAGTCCAGTGCTACGGGGCGGTAGTCGTTTAGCTCAGTTACCTTAGCTTTCTTGGGAACAGGAACAATGGAGGCCCTCTTGAAGCATGTGGGAACAGCAGACTGGGATAGGGATTGATTGATTGAATATGTCCGTAAACACACCAGCCAGCTGGTCTGCGCATGCTCTGAGGTCGCGGCTAGGGATGCCGTCTGGGCCTGCAGCCCTGTGAGGGTTAACACGTTTAAATGTTTTACTCACCTCGGCTGCAGTGAAGGAGAGTCCGCATGTTTTCGTTGCAGGCCGTGTCAGTGGCACTGTATTGTCCTCAAAGCGGGCAAAAAAGTTATTTAATCTGCCTGGTAGCAAGACATCCTGGTCCGTGACGGGGCTGGTTTTCTTTTTGTAATCCATGATTGACTGTAGACCCTGCCACATACCTCGTGTCTGAGCCGTTGAATTGAGATTCTACTTTGTCTCTATACTGATGCTTAGCTTGTTTGATTGCCTTGCGGAGGGAATAGCTGCACTTGTATTCGGGCATGTTTCCGGTCACCTTGCCCTGATTAAAAGCAGTGGTTCACGCTTTCAGTTTCACGCGAATGCTGCCATCAATCCACGGTTTCTGGTTTGGGAATGTTTTAAATCATTGCTATGGGAACGACATCTTCAACGCACATTCTAATGAACGTTCTCTCTCTCTCTACACACCACCAAGTCAGTCTATACCACTGGAACACAATGTGGATGTCTCTCTCGCTCTCAACACACCGCCCAAGTCAGTCTATACCACTGGAACACAATGTGGATGTCTCTCTCTCTCTCTCTCTCTCTCTCTCTCTCTCTCGCAACACACCACCCAAGTCAGTCTATACCACTGGAACACAATGTGGATGTCTCTCTCCCTCTCTCTACACACCACCAAGTCAGTCTATACCACTGGCACACAATGTGGATGTCTCTCTCTCACCACACCACCCAAGTCTATAAGATCAGATGGTAGTGTTGGGAGGGAGGGGGTTAAAAGAAGTGTTTCTGAGTGGACTTAATGTTTACCTGGTGCTGAGAACAGTCCTATAAGAAGTAAGAGATGAGAGTTTAGTACCGCGGTGCAGTGAGGACCAGTCTAGAAGGTTAGGGTCAGGTCCCATTGGCATACTGACCGACACTGACCAACCAACAGCCCCATGTAGAGCCCACATAACACCACGAAAACCCTCCAGGTGACGCCAGAGACAGGTTTACCTAGCATTTACAACAGTGCAACATTTGCACCTGATATTGCCCTGGGCCAATATAGATTTTAAATACAAAGTAAATATATAATTCCCTTATGGCAAATAAGAGGTGCAGATATTGCATGAATTCTGAATGAATGTGGTATTATAGAGTGTCTACACTTGTACAGAGACAGGAGGAAAGTTAGAGGGTTGAACTTCTGGGGAGCTGTGGGAAGAGGCTGACTGGTACCTTCCTGGGCCCTCATCGTCTGGTCCTCGATCAGCCTCAGTCTCTCCATCAGTTCATCCTTCTCTCGCTCTATTCTCTCCTTCTCTTTCTCTGCGTGCTCTCGTTTCTTCTTCTCGTTCTCCAGCTGGGCTCTGTCAGGAATTGATGAAGGGATATCTCATCTAACCGCTAGGAAATTAACCCTTGCAACGAAGCACTATATAGGTGTGCTTTTCATCGTCACCTTAAGTGATTTTGTATCTTATTAAAGTGTACAGTAATATCCAGGGTATCAAACTAACATGTCAATGTATTGTACATTATGTCTTGTTAATGTCTGTATGTAATATCAACATTATGGATATTATTGACTTTTATTGATATTATAAAATATTCTGAAAAGGTGATTATGTTTGCTAGAAAGGTTAAAATATACAGCATACCTGCTATGGAATGTCTCTACATAGGCTTTCATTTCTGTCAACATATAGCTATGACTATGAAAGTAAAGTAAATATCCTTGATAGCAATTTATATACAGTCTAATACTGCCCTCTTGTGGTGCTGATCCAGGGTATTGTCAGAAGGTGTGTGTCTGCGTTAGTGTGCGTCTCTATGTGCTCCTCCTGTACCTCTCCTGCTGTTTGTGGTGTTTCTCCTCTCTGGCCTGGGCCTTCATCTGTTGCACCTCGATGGTGTCAGGCTTCCTCCTCCTCATGTACAGCTCGTGGTTCCCCATACACAGAGCCAGGATCCGCTTGTTGATCCGCAACCGTGGCGCGTAGAACACAAAGTCCTACAGGGACACAGGAGACCCGAATTTAGGGGAAACCGTTAGTAATCTCATGGTCTACCTAGCCATCCTATGTTTGACAACAGAGAATATGATAAACTCTTTAGAGTATAATTCACTACTACTTATTAAAGTGTTCTGGAAAAGGGATCTGTCCCTTCACATCTTGTTGTTTTAGGATCTTAAAAGGAAAATCAGACGAAGGGAGACTTACTGGAGCTTTTTTGTCGATGGGTTTGATGACAAACTTCTTGTCATTGAAGGAGATGTTTCGGATCTCGCTCCAAGGGAAGCCAATCTTTGGTGTCAGTCTGGGGGGGAAATGTTGATATTTGGTAATTGATGCACACAGACAGTTTTCAATATTCAAAATTAAGTTGTATTTTGGAGTGTAAAATATTGTGCTATAAAAGCTGCCAGCAGTTGGCAATGATAGGCGAGAGACGTCCAAATCCAAGTCAATTGCTGTATACTATATTGATCTGTGATCAGATTTCAGTCCTGCCAATGCAAGTCTCTACTCAAGAATGTGGCACTGCATTATTGTCTACCAGCTGATCTGAGATCAGTGTTGGGAAAGAAAGGGAATGGGTCTGAGTGGCAGGACGGGAAACCATTTCAAAGCCGTGCCACAGTTGTGTCCCATCCACAAATGAGGGGAAGACCGGAATAGTAACAGACCCTACTTACTCTCTTCCCCCACCCCTCTCCTCTACTGCTAAAAGTAACATTTACTCATCCTTCTCTTTCTCCCTTTTCTTCTTGGACATCTTTCATTCACCCCAACACTCAAACTACAGTTTGTAAAGTAGAACAACTGGGCGAAATCTGATTAAACATCTGCTTATCATTACAGTAGATTTCCAATAGGCCAGCCATAGTTGATACAGCTGTAGTAGTGAGACGGACTTGTCTTCGTGTTCGTAGATGTTGAGTCCCAGGGCGTCCACTCCCAGCCACAGCTCTGTCCCCTTCTTGTTCTTGATCTCAAAGTAGTTGACTCCGTACATCTCCAGGTCCTGAGCTATCTTCAGGTACTCCATCATAGAGTCCTCTCTGGGGGAAAAGCACATCGTTACGTTTCTGACATGGAAATGTCTCGATGTGGTGGAACCATTCAGACAAATGCATCTTCTACAAGACAAAACACCTCTCCCAATAACCCTCATAATCACACACAGAGAAAGAAATCCACACAGACCTGAGCATGCCTCGGTGCTCCTCATGCCAGGTCTGTATCCGGTCCTCCCACTGCTCCTTGGTGAGCTTGTGCTGCTCCAGGACTCTACACAACACAGGACATTCCAGAGGAAGAAAAAAATTAAAAATTATTTCCTTGTTAGGATGTGGATGGTGCATGACTCCGGGATATCCCTGCTTCTGGCCAGTGGCCACTCACCTCTGTGGCAGCAGTCTGTCGTTGGTGAGGTAGCCAGGCTTGTGGCTATCTTTGTTGTAGTCGGTATACTTGGCCTGGACAGAGTAGGATGCCAGCAGCACGGCAGTCTCCGGGGGACAGTAGTTCTCATCGTTCAAAATGGCCTCCTTCACCTGGTCAGAGAAGCCAAAAGGAGAGAGGAAAACAAAAAGGGAAAAATAAAGTAGATGTCATGTGACCTCATCTCACCTTGCCCAGTAAAGTACTGAATTTAGGAAGGATTTGGCATCAAGACACCACAAGTAAAAATATATATTAAAAAAATATGTCTGTTTTTGACTGTCAAGACCTATAATACTGATGACTTAGAATCCTAGACCATCAATGAAAAGCCTCCCTCCGACTGACGTGGTGGCATCACTGTGCGACAAAGACGGAAGCGTTGTTCGAATACCCATACTAACATACTGAATACAACATACTATTTGTATGCTAAGATGAACTAACGGTATCCTTTCAGTTGAGCGTACCGTTGAAGCCACGCTCATTTTCTGAAGAATTACATTATGGGCCCTAAAACCACAGAAATAGTGTCCACTGTTTGCATACTTCGTATTTTGGTGAATGTACAACATCCAGAAACTTCTGGCATACTAAATATATCCATACTATGACCAATAAGCATACTGACATTCTCAATTTATGTCACAAATATTATGGTTAGTATGAGTATTGGAACACAGCTCGTGTCAGTTACCTGCAGGAAGAAGAGTCTCTGTGTGATCTCCTGGATCAGCTCCTCAGACACGTCCTCAGGGAAGAACTTGGCCCGGAACTTAAACTGCAGAGGGTTCTCCTTCTTTACATCCTGGGCTGTCACCTAGAGGGGACAACACCTTTAAAGCCCTGTACAGACACAACAAGACCACTAGAGGTAGACTAGACGACTGTCAGTAGTCTGGAGTGCCTTCTATCGCCTTGTCTCCTCTCCCTTATCTGCACTGACAGGGGAAAAGCGTGGCTGGCTAAGATGCATGCTCAGTAAGCATCCGTGTTTGACTATTGAGATACTTGGAGGATCTAGAAGCTTTACAATCTAAGCTTTATAAGCTGGGCTATAAAGCTAAATCATAGAAGTTGGTTATGAAGCCATAAAGGTATGAACAAACTTCTGTTACCTAATCTTATCCTAATTAGTGATAGGATTGGACCCTCTTCACAGCCGCTTACGTCCCAGGCTCCGGGGCCTAGAATCAGAACACTTTCCACTGGAGACAACTGTTACAATAAATCCTGCTGTAGATCACCCTGACAGAACCACACTGCTCTACGACTACTGAACTAGTTCCAACACACACACACACACACACACACCCTCCCTCTCTCTCTCTTGCCGTCTTTTACAGGCACTTTGGAGCAGTTTCTTTGGGGGTCTTTGGCCTGAGTGTGACAGGAAGTCTGTGAAAGTGCATATTTGAGGCCCCCTGACCACAGCCTAATAACCAGCTCAAACTGACTGCCTGCTGGCAGCCGCTCTGGAAACAGAGAGTAAGAGAAGAGATAGAGAAACTAAGAGAAACCACGAGAGAGAGAATGAGAGAAGACACCTTTTTATTAAGCTTCAGCCACGTGCTGTAACCCTTGCTGTCCACGTACTGCAGTCCGAAGAACCAGACCTCTCGAAGCCCCACCGTCTTCACAACCTGTTAACATCAGACAATACTCCACCATTAAAACAGTTGGGAGGGTGGGATTACTGAAAAAGTCACATTTCTCATGTGAAAAGTCCTATAGAATGTAACATGGTAGCAACCATTTGTTTCATGACAAAAGTTCAGACTTCATGTGACTAGGATGAAAGTTAGGCTCACATGTTACTGTGTAAATAAATATACTGCAATGCAGGTTTAATTGAGAGGGGCGTTTTAGCCTCTGCCTGACTGGAGGCTCCTCGGCAGCGATGGGCCCACTGTGGCATAACTTCCCCACAGTGGGCCCTGGGCTCACCGTTAACTCTGGGAGGGTGACTAATAGCCCAGCCAGTTGACACGCGGCAACAAGCTACTTAGATCCACTCTGTCTGTTAACTGCAGAGGAGGGCAATGAGGCGGATGGCCATAACTCCTGCTGATTCCCTGGAAATGGATTGTGTGTGCGTGTGTGTGTGTACTGGGAATACAAAACACACACTGTGAAGTGTAAGAAGACAGCTGGACCCACCGTCCAGGACAGTCGCCACCTGCCTGCGCGTCAATGGTCTCATTCACTACAGTTCTTCAGCCCTCCTAAATGCTCTCCAGTTTCTGTTTGTGAAAAAATGCTCTGGTACTGTTGATTGTCACGACGATATCATTAACATGTGTTACAGAGTAGCTTTACAGGCATATAGGGACCTCAACAGGGATAGAAATTAGGCTCGGACATTACAATTAGAGGTCGACCGATTATGATTTTTCAACGCCGATACCGATTATTGGAGGACCAAAAAAGCCGATACCGATTAAATCGGACGATGTATTTATTTATTTGTAATAATGACAATTACAACAATACTGAATGAACACTTATTTTAACTTAATATAATACATCAATAAAATCAATTTAGCCTCAAGTAAATAATGAAACATGTTCAATTTGGTTTAAATAATGCAAAAACAAAGTGTTGGAGAAGAAAGTAAAAGTGCAATATGTGCTATGTAAGAAAGCTAACGTTTCAGTTCCTTGCTCAGAACATGAGAACATATGAAAGCTGGTGGTTCCTTTTAACATGTCTTCAATATTCCCAGGTAAGAAGTTTTAGGTTGTAGTTATTATAGGAATTATAGGACTATTTCCCTCTATACCATTTGTATTTCATTAACCTTTGACTATTGGATGTTCTTATAGGCAGTTTAGTATTGCCAGTGTAACAGTTAAGCTTCCGTCCCTCTCCTCGCTCCTCCCTGGGCTCGAACCAGCAACACAACGACAACAGCCACCATTGAAGCAGCGTTACCCATGCAGTGCAAAGGGAACAACTACTAGAAGGCTCAGATCAAGTGACGTTTGAAACGCTATTAGCGCACGCTAACTAGCTAGCCATTTCACTTCGGTTACACCAGCCTCATCTCGGGAGTTGGTAGGCTTGAAGTCATAAACAGTGCAATGCTTGACGCACAACGAAGAGCTGCTGGCAAAACACACGAAAGTGCTGTTTGAATTCATGTTTATGCTCCTGCTTCTGCCTACCACCGCTCAATCAGATACTTGTATGCTCAGTCAGATTATATGCAACGCAGGACATGCTAGATAATATCTAGTAATATCATCAACCATGTGTAGTTAACTAGTGATTATGATTGATTGTTTTTTATAAGATAAGATTAATGCTAGCTAGCAACTTACCTTGGCTTACTGCATTTGCGTAACAGGTAGTCTCTTTGTGGAGTGCAACGAGAGAGAGGCAGGTCGTTATTGCGTTGGACTAGTTAACTGTAAAGTTGCAAGATTGGCTCCCCCGAGCTGACAAGGTGAAAGTCTGCCATTCTGCCCCTAAACGAGGCAGTTAACCCACCGTTCCTAGGCCGTCATTGAAAATAAGAATGTGTTCTTAACTGACTTGCCTTGTTAAATAAAAGGCATATAAAAATTTTTTTTTAAAGGCAAATCGGCACCCAAAAATACAGATTTCCGATTGTTATGAAAACTTGAAATCGGCCCTAATTCATCGGCCATTCCGATTAATCGGTCGACCTCTAATTACATCATCATCCTCCTCCTCCTCCTCCAGTGTCAGGCTGAGAAGTTGCAGAAAATAACTATCCAACAATAAAGATCACAAAAACAGTCCGTCATTCAATGACCTCCAATGCACCCTCAAAACTACTGTTTAACCATTTCATCGTTGAAATTACATCAATGTAATTAATTGGGGACATTGTCTCCACTCTCAACTTATTGAGGTGGCCCTCATGGGACAAATCCTTTGAGTGAACCATAGGACCAGGGCAGGCCCCAGTTTTACCCCAGCTAGCTAGATGTCTATATCATATGAATATTTCAGCCAGGGACATCAATATTGCAATGGGCGTGCTGCCTCGGATTGACTTGTCAGTCACAGTAACGCTGTTCCATTATGACGGGAGAACAGTACTGATACCATGACAATAGTAACAGACTGTCAGTCACAGTAATGCTGCTCCATTATGACAGGAGAACAGTACTGATACCATGACAATAGTAACAGACTGTCAGTCACAGTAACGCTGTTCCATTATGACAGGAGAACAGTACTGATACCATGACAATAGTAACAGACTGTCAGTCACAGTAACGCTGTTCCATTATGACAGGAGAACAGTACTGATACCATGACAATAGTAACAGACTGTCAGTCACAGTAACGCTGTTCCATTATGACGGGAGAACAGTACTGATGCTATAACAGTAACTGACTACACATCAATCAGGACAGTGTATATCAAAATACTTATCTTCAATGATAATACTAAAAAAAAGGGAGAAATTAACCTCATCCAGGAACAAGGTAAAGCACCCACTTGATCTTATGTTTCATACTATAGCTCTATTAGGTTTTAAGTTCTCTTGTGAAGTGAATTCTCTTGCTTACCTGGTCAAAGAGCTGTTTGCCAGTGGTGTTGGGCTGGATGGCAAACTCCAGCTCTGCGTCCATGGTGGTGACCCGCACATTAATCTACAAAACAAGTTTGCATGTTATTTGCCAGTTGCATGTAATTTTCCATTCACTGTATTGCTGTACTGTAGGCTGTCAACTTTTCATGCGACACTGTCACCACTGTGTGCCGTGGTCAGCGTTTCAGGATGTGTCAGATGCAGCTTTAACACATTTAAAAATGGTATTGAGTCAGCCATTTTGGTGGACATGAAATGAACAAACTCAATTTCAGTTTGTTTTAGTGCAGGAGACTGAACACTCCTCAAGGGAGCAACAAAGGCCTTCCAGCAAGACAGAGAACTGAAGGAGTGTTGTGTGTGTGTGTGTTTGAATGGGCTAATGTAGTGCCTGTGTGTGTCTTTTTGCCCTCTCAGCACTCAGTGAGTACTCCCCTTCTTAGCGGCCGCCTCCTCCTCCCTGTGAGGCGGAGCAGAGGAGCGAGGCCAGCCATTGGCTGCTGCTGTCTGAGATGCACTAGGCTGGCCTGGCACCAGACCTGACACACAGCTGATAGTATAGGCCTGACCCCGAGGGCATCCTCCATGAGACACACACATTCTCCATCCCGGTTTACCCAAACACACACACACCCTCACTGGAGAGGCAGAGGGGAAAATAAAAAAAGACAGTGCGATATGCAGAGCGAAAGATGATGCCGAGTGGCGGCCAGCTGCACACCAATCCGGATAGTGCAGCTGTGGGCGACTAAGGTTACAGTACCTTAGTGGCCCATTGAGAGAAGCAGCTTCCCTTGCTCGCCCCGTTTCCTCTTTCTATCATGAATTACCCATGAAACCTCAGGACAGGAACACCACACACATTCTCTATCCCCGTTTACCCCAAAACACACACAAACACACCATTACTTATCCAGAAAATGTGTAAATATCCAGCACAGTACTGTGACGCTCTCACAAAAACCACACTGTAGAGACTGTGCATCTGCCTCTGTCTCGCTAGCATTAATTAGCCATGAAACCTCCTGTATTCTTGCTCTGCTCCACTAACCATTCAGTATTCTCCAATGAAAGCACATGTAACTGGTGTGAAATGGCTAGCTCATTAGTGGGGTGCGCGCTAATAACGTTTCAATCAGTGACGTCACTCGCTCTGAGACCTTGAAGTAGTTGTTTCCCTTGCTCTGCAAGGGCCGTGGCTTTTGTGGAGCGATGAGTAATGATGCTTCAGGGGTGTCAGTTGTTAATGTGTGCAGAGGGTCCCTGGTTGGAGCCCAGGTAGGGACGAGTAGAGGGACAGAATATATACTGTTAGACACACATGCGACCCCTCTCCACCTGCATCCAAGTACAGCACAGAAAAAGGCAAGTAGACTAGAGCTAGAACTATGATAAGAAGTTTATCTACCAAACATGCTAACAGATGTATATTGGGCAGACAAATCAAGTCAAATTGTATTTGTCACATGCAGCGAATACAACTGGTGTATGCTTTACCTTGAAATGCTTGCTTTACACGTACAAGCCCCCAGATCAATGTGGAGCTATATACAGGAGGTACCCGATCAATGTGGAGCTATATACAGGGAGTACCAGATCAATGTGGAGCTATATACAGGGACTACCAGATCAATGTGGAAATATATACAGGGAGTACCAGTACCAGATCAATGTGGAACTATATACAGGAAGTACCAGATCAATGTGGAGCTATATACAGGGAGTACCAGATCAATGTGGAGCTATATACAGGGAGTACCAGATCAACATCGAGCTATATACAGGGTGTACCAGTACCAGATCAATGTGGAGCTATATACAAGTAGTACCAGATCAATGTGGAGCTATATAAAGGAAGTACCAGATCAACGTGGAGCTATATACAGGAAGTACCAGTACCAGATCAACGTGGAGCTATATACAGGGAGTACCAGATCAACATGGTGCTATTTACAGGGAGTACCAGATCAACATGGAGCTATATACAAGGAGTGCCAGATCAATGTGGAGCTATATACAGGGAGTGCCAGATCAATGTGGAGCTATATACAGGGAGTACCAGATCAACGTGGAGCTATATACAGGAAGTACCAGTACCAGATTAATGTGGAGCCATATCCAGGAAGTACCAGATCAACGTGGAGCTATATACAGGGAGTACCAGATCAATGTGGAGCTATATACAGGGAGTACCAGATCAATGTGGAGCTATATACAGGGACTACCAGATCAATGTGGAAATATATACAGGGACTACCAGATCAATATGGAGCCATATACAGGAAGTACCAGTACCAGATCAATATGGAGCTATATACAGGGAGTACCAGTACCAGATCAACGTGGAGCTATATACAGGGAGTACCAGATCAACATGGTGCTATATACAGGGAGTACCAGATCAACATGGAGCTATATACAAGGAGTGCCAGATCAATGTGGAGCTATATACAGGAAGTACCAGTACCAGATCAACGTGGAGCTATATACAGGGAGTACCAGATCAACATGGTGCTATATACAGGGAGTACCAGATCAACATGGAGCTATATACAAGGAGTGCCAGATCAATGTGGAGCTATATACAGGGAGTGCCAGATCAATGTGGAGCTATATACAGGGAGTACCAGATCAACGTGGAGCTATATACAGGAAGTACCAGTACCAGATTAATGTGGAGCCATATCCAGGAAGTACCAGATCAACGTGGAGCTATATACAGGGAGTACCAGATCAATGTGGAGCTATATACAGGGAGTACCAGATCAATGTGGAGCTATATACAGGGACTACCAGATCAATGTGGAAATATATACAGGGACTACCAGATCAATGTGGAGCCATATACAGGAAGTACCAGTACCAGATCAATATGGAGCTATATACAGGGAGTACCAGTACCATATCAATGTGGAGCTATATACAGGGAGTACCAGTACCAGATCAATGTGGAGCTGTATACAGGGAGTACCAGATCAATGTGGAACTATATACAGGGAGTACCAGATCAACGTGGAGCTATATACAGGAAGTACCAGTACCAGATCAACGTGGAGCTATATACAGGAAGTACCAGGTCAACGTGGAGCTATATACAGGGAGTACCAGTACCAGATCAATGTGGAACTATATACAGGAAGTACCAGATCAACATCGAGCTATATACAGGGTGTACCAGTACCAGATCAATGTGGAGCTATATACAAGTAGTACCAGATCAATGTGGAGCTATATACAGGAAGTACCAGTACCAGATCAACGTGGAGCTATATACAGGGAGTACCAGATCAACATAGTGCTATATACAGGGAGTACCAGATCAACATGGAGCTATATACAAGGAGTGCCAGATCAATGTGGAGCTATATACAGGGAGTGCCAGATCAATGTGGAGCTATATACAGGGAGTGCCAGATCAATGTGGAGCTATATACAGGGAGTGCCAGATCAATGTGGAGCTATATATAGGGAGTACCAGTACCAGATCAATGTGGAGCTATATACAGGAAGTACCAGTACTAGCTCAATGTGGAGCTATATACAGGAAGTACCAGCTCAATGTGGAGCTATATACAGGAAGTACCAGTACCAGCTCAACGTGCAGAAGTACGAGATGAGGTCGATACAGTAAAGTGACAAGATATGAGGATAGATAAAAGAACAGCAGCAGCAAATATGTAAATGTGTGTACCAGTACAGTGCCTTCAGAAAAGTACTCAGACCACTTGACCTTTTCCACAATGTTATGTTAGTTTTATTCAAAAATGTATTTTAAAAAGTTATCAAATCTACACAAAATACCCCATAATGACAAAGCAAAAATAGGTTATAATCTTTAGCTAATTAATCATAAAAAAAATATTAAACTGTAAAATGACATAAAAACACTAAACTAATATCACATTTACATAAGCATTCAGATCCTGGACTTTGTTGAACCACCTTTGGCAGCGATTACAGCATTGAGACTTCTTGGGTATGACGCTACAAGCTTGGCACACCTATATTTGGGGAGTTTCTCCCATCCTTTCCTGCAAATTCTCTCAAGCCCTGTCAGGGTGGATGGGGAGCGTTGCTGCACAGCTATTTTCAGGTCTCTCCAGAGATGTTCGATCGGGTTCAAGTCGGGGCTCTGGCTGGGTCACACGGGGCTCTGGCTGGGTTTTTGCTCTGACATGCATGGTCAACTTTATATAGACAGGTGTGTGTCTTTCCAAATAATGTAAAATCAATTGAATTTACAACAAGTTGTAAATTCAATCAAGTTGTAGAAACATCTCAAGGATGATCAATGGAAACAGGATGCACCGGAGCTCAATTTCGAGTCTCATAGAAGAGGGGCTGAATACTTACGTAAACATATGTTTATTTTTTAGAAATTTACTAACATTCATAAAAAACTGTTTTCACTAGTGGTTAGAGCGTTGGACTAGTAACCGAAAGGTTGCAAGTTCAAATCCCCGAGCTGACAAGGTACAAATCTGTCATTCTGTTCCTGAACAGGCAGTTAACCCACTGTTCCTAGGCTGTCATTGAAAATAAGAATTTGTTCTTACCTGACTTAAACGAGTTAAATAAAAGGTAAAATAAAATAGAAAAATTATAGGGTGTGTAAATTGCTACAGATTTTTTAAATGGAATCCAATTTAGAATAAGGCTAAAACATAACAAAATGTGGAAAAAGTCAAGGAGTCAATACTTTCCAAGGCACTGTACATGCTTGATTTTCATATCAACATTTCACTGTATGTGTTCGTGCCGGTATGCGTGTGCATGTGTAGTGTAGTGTAGTCTCATCGGCCAGTACACCCCCGTTCACGAAAATGGATCACTCCTCCAGACAGTGAGTCACTTCACTGTGACTTGCTATATAAAGCAGGCACACAGACATCCAGTTACTGTTCATTTGAACGTTAGAATGGGCAAAACGAGTGACCTAAAACGACATTAGGCTTTTCACGCAGGAAAGTGAGTGAATTGATACCAATTCAGCAACAAACGTTTCCGGCACCTTGCAGAATTCATACCCCAAAGAAGACAGGCTGTTCTGGAGGCAAAAGGGGGAGGGGGGTCCGAGCCAGTACTAGATGGGTGTACCTAATAAACTGAGTATGTGTGTGTGGGCGTGCCAATGTGAGAGTGAGTATAGTGTGTTAACACTCTCTTCCCTGCTGTGTGCATCTGTGGACTAAGTCCTTAGTGATGTGGATGCCAAGGAACTTGAAGCTCTCAACCCGCCCCACTACAGCCCGTCAACGTGGATGGGGGCATAATCCCCTCTTTCTACTATAGTTCACTTTCAGCTCCTTGGTCTTACGGATGTTGACAATTACTGCTACAGTTGAAGTCAGAAGTTTACATGCACTTAGGTTGGAATCATTAAAACTCATTTTTCATCCACTCCACAAACTTCTGGTTAACAAACTATAGATTTGGCAAGTCGGTTAGGACATCTACTTTGTGCATGACAAGTAACTTTTCCAACAATTGTTTACAGACAGATTATTTCACTTATAATTCACTGTGTCACAATTCCAGTGGGTCAGACGTTTACATACAGTATGTTGACTGTGCCTTTTTAACAGCTCGGAAAATTCAGAAAATTATGTCATGGCTTTAGGAGCATCTGATAGGCAATTTACATCATTTGAGTCAATTGAAGGTGTACCTGTTAATGTGTTTCAAAGCCTACCTTCAAACTCTGTGCCTCTTTGCTTGACATGGGAAAATCAAAAGAAATCAGCCAAGACCCCCCCAAAAAAATTGTAGACCTCCACAAGTCTGGTTCATCCTTGGGAGCAATTTCCAAATGCCTGAAGGTACCACGTTCATCTGTACAAACAATAGTACACAAGTATAAAAACCATGGGACCACGCAGCAGTCATACCGCTCAGGAAGGAGATGCGCTCTGTCTCCTAGAGATGAACTTACTTCGGTGCAAAAAGTGCAAATCTGTCCCAGAACAACAGCAAAGGACCTTGTGAAGATGCTGGAGTAAACAGGAAGCTATATCCACAGTAAAACGAGTCCTATATCGAGATAACCTGAAAGGCCGCTCAGCAAGGAAGAAACCACTGCTCCAAAACCACCATTAAAAAGCCAGACTACGGTTTGCAACTGCACATGGGGACAAAGATAGGACATTTCTCCAAAAAGTACACTGGTCTGATGAAACAAAATTAGAACTGTTTGGACATAATTACCATTGTTATGTTTGGAGGAAAAAGGAGGCCTGCAAGCCGAAGAACACCATCCCAACCGTGAAGCACGGGGGTGGCAGCATTATGTTGTGGGGGTGAGTGCTGAAAGAGGGACTGGTGCACTTCACAAAATAGATGGCACCATGAAGAGGAAAAATGTGTGGATATATTAAAGCAACATCTCAAGACATCAGTCAGGAAGTTAAAGCTGGGTCGCAAATGGGTCATGACCCCAAGCATACTTCCAAAGTTGTGGCAAAATGGCTTAAGGACAAAGTCAATGTATTGGAGTGGCCATCACAAAGCCATGACCTCAATCCTATAGAAAACTTATGGGCAGAACTGAAAAAGCTGATGCTAATATATGCATATTATTATTCGTATTGGATAGAAAACACTGAAGTTTCCAAAACTGTTTGAATGATGTCTGTGAGTATAACACAGCTCATATGGCAGGCGAAAACCTGAGAAAAATCCAACCAGGAAGTGGGACATATGAGGTTTGTAGATTTTCAAAGCTTGGCCTACCGAATACACATTGAGATATGGATGAGGTTGCACTTCCAAGGGCTCCCACTAGATGTCAACCATCTTTAGAAACTGGTTTGAGGTTTCTACTATAAAGGAGGGGCTCATGAGACCTCATTGAGTGAGTGGTCTGGCAGAGACCCTTGGTCTCATGACACGCGCTCCCGACAGAGTTACCTCTCGTTCCAGTGCTTTTCAGAAGACCAAGAAATTCTCAGGTTGAAACATTGACGTTTTATGTTAAAAACATCCTAACGATTGATTCCATACATCGTTTGACATGTTTCTAAAGGACTGTCATTTATTGTCAAACTGGGATTGCCTTCTGATGAAGAGCATCAAAGGTAAGTGAATATTTATGGTGTAGTTTCTAACTTTGTTGATTCCAAAATGGCGGATATTCCTCTGGCTGTTTTGGGTTCTGAGCGCCGTTCTCAGATTATGCTTTTTCCGTAAAGTTTTTTTGAAATCTGACACAGCAGTTGCATTAAGGAGAAGTCTCTCTAATTCTGTGAATAACACTTGTATCTTTTTGTAAGTCGCTCTGGATAAGAGCGTCTGCTAAATGACTTAAATGTAAATGTTATCAATGTTTATTATGAGTATTTCTGCAAAATCACTGGATATTTTGGAATCAAAACATTACTGCACGTAAGGCGCCAATGTAAACTTGAGATTTTTGGATATAAATATGCACATTATCGGAAAAAACATACATGTATTGTGTAACATGATGTCCTATGAGTGTCATCTGATGAAGATCATCAAAGCTTAGTGATTAACTATCTATATTTCTGCTTTTTGTGACCCCCATCTTTGGCTGGAAAAATGGCTGTGTGTTTTTTCGACTTGGCGGTGATCTAACAATCATTTGTTGTGCTTTAGCTGTAAAGCATTTTATTTTTTATTTTATTTTTAAATCGGACATTATGGGTAGATTAACAAGATGTTTATCTTTCATTAGCTGTATTGGACTTGTTCATGTGGTAAAGTTACATATTTCTAAAAAATATTTTTGAATTTCACGCGCTGCCTTTTCAGCGGAATGTTGTCGAGGGGTTGCTCGAAAGGTTAAGGTTAAATGAGGTGTTTCTTCTAAGGAACTCAGGTCAGGTCCCCTCCCTCAAATACCTGCTCGAGTCAGTCAGGGGATGGGATTAGAAGGGAATATGTACACATATAAACCAAACCACCACAACACAGGCACAAGGTCACCGTTAAGTAACAAGTCTTTCCTAACCTTTCCACGTGTGAGTTCCAAATATCTCTAACTGTTGCCACTGAATGAGTTTATTCATGTCTGTGATGTCAGAATGCTCTCACTGTTCCAAAATGCGACTGATATGTCACAGAAGTTACCCGCGCTGCCCTCAAACCAAGGCATACTGCTTGCTAATTACCTTTAAGCAACATTTTAACTTGTCAATTTCAAATTATTTTCAAACAAGTTCTATACTCTAAGAGAGTTTGAATTGAGATGTGTTCCACTTCCTTGTTAATTCATATAAGAAGTAGCCAATTTCACTGTTGTGGACAATTTTTGTTTGAGGTTTTACTGAGCCCGAAAAACTTCTCTTCAACGAGAGCTCAAGCACTCCCTAGTGTTTCCCCAGATCAAGTATGAAAACATTGTGCATCCTAGTCAGAACAGGCCTTCCCCCCAGCACATTTTCAGGTAGGCGCCCGCATTGCCTTTGTTTTCCTTACAAATTGGACTTTAGACGTGTGCATTCCAATCAAAGTAAGTGGCTTATTTTCTGTATATAGTGTTGTTTCTGCTGTAAATACAGATCCTAATATATTTACTGTTTTATTCACGTTTTCAAGTACTGGTGACAAATCATGCATAGATTGTAATAGACAGGTGTGTAAAATACTTATTTGAATGCTGTACTGATTATTATGAGCTAATGCTAGGCCATGTTTGTAGCCATGTTTGTTGACATCATTAAATGCATTCTGGTCGTAAATGGATAGTTCACTTGACTGACTTATGGTTCTTTCAAGACAACTCGGAAAAATACTAGGTAAAATCATGGCGTCAATGATCTTCAGGTCGGAAAGTCAGAGCTCTAGAAAGAGGCCCGAGTTGGAATTCCGAGTTAGATGACCATTCAAAACTATTTTTTACAGTCCCCCCAGAGTTCCCTATTGTCTTGAACGCACTGAAGTCGGAAGTCTAAGATTTCCCAGTTGTTTTGAACACGGCATCAGACTGTAACTTGGGTACCTCAGGGTCGCCAGCTCAGACCCCCTTTCCAGGGGTTTTATTTTATCGTATAAACATCTGTGTTTGCCCCCCATTTATTGATAAATCCCCCATCATTGTAATATTTCCTGCATCATATCCCTTCCAATACCTTCACCCATTTCTACCCCCCATGTACTTGAAAGCCCCCCACAAATGAAATGAACTTCCTCACAACCCCCGAAAATGGTTTCATCCCTGCATAGCTTTCGCGCTACGGTTAGGCAGTAGGCTTGTATTTGGTGTGATGACCTGTGAGGTGAAATCATTGGTGATTTGTCAAAAACGGTAAATTACTTTCAAGTTATGTGCCCAGGTTCTTGTATAAACTAACAAGTACATCAACGATTTGCAATATGCTGAAAAGTGGCTAAACTACGTTCATATTTTTCAGGCAATGAGCGCAGCCATCTTTGACTTTGTTTATTTGCGTCTTATAGTGAATGGCATTCTGGGATTAGGGAGTTTTCGCCAAGTCAAACAAACAAAAACATGTCTGCCATTATAAATAATTTAGCTTCTGTTAGCTTAGCGAACATGCATCTCTTTTCTAAACAATACTACATTTCTCTCTTATGGAATGAGTTTACCTGTGGATGTGTTCCGTGTTATGTTCGCAATTATCTTTTACAATAAAAATGTTAAATTGTGAAATAAAGTTGTGAAGACATTTATTTCCCATCAGTGCAAAACATTGTTTAGATGCTTTTCAGACAACAACGCTGTTTAGACGCATTTGTTGCATCATATTTTGATGCTACTGTTCCAGTCACGTTTGTGATCGTACGCTGCAGGGACCACTCAACAATGATCACACATACTTTTAACCCTTTAACGAGTATGATCACGTAACAAGTCTTTCCTAAAGAGCTAACCAACAGCGATAAACTGACTTGGAAAGACCATGCCTTAGTCCCGTTATATAATGAAGTAGCAACATGCAGTGTCCGCAGGACAAACGGACGCCTTGTTGGGTATCAGAGTTACAAAGCTGTTATGGAGAGTCAAGTGCTTAACTTGTGTTTCCAACAGATGTTTTGAATGTCCCTTTACTGGTGTTTGTGTGGGGGCTGCCTGCCACCAGCAATCAGCTGTGCAGGTGCTGACCTTTGTTAGACTTCACACGCACGCGCTTCTGCCTATATCTCTGGGTTTGTATGCCTGGGTGTGTACGTGTGTGTGCCTGTGTATGTGTGTTTATGCCTGCATGTGTATCTGAGCCAAAAACACAGCTAGCCCACGGAGTGTGAAGGCGAAGAGAGTAGTCTAGCTAAAGCCAGGCAGACAGACGGCTCTCCATAATCCCTGGCTGTCCCGTTGGTGGACAGAAGGAGAGGGGGAGGAGAGACGTGCTATAGCACCCACACAGCTAATCACATCCTCTGAAAACACCACTGAACCAAGCCCCAGTTACTCATGACACCCCAAATACAGTACATAAACCATCAATGTGATACAACTGGTGGATTTCAAACTAAAAACAGTACAGTAGCACTGTCTCTTGGCGATAGCACCGGTTCTGATTCTGGCCTAGAAGAAAACGGCACAAGAATCTAAGGAGGACTCATATTAGGGCAATTGGGAGTGTGATCAGGTGTGTGAGGGACATGGTCAAAGGGATCTGTCTTTTGCCTCTAGTGGTCATGTTTCCCACCATCCATGTGACTGAGTCAGTAGGGCAGAGCTAAATGTGGAAGACCAAATGCCCCAGAGAGGCCATGCATGAACAGAGTGGTGATGAAAGGAAGGCCGAATGGACCACACAGTGTGTGTGTGAGAGAGAGTTCTAGAAGTGTTAGCTGAGACACTTTTCAGTCAGAATCTTTATCCTGTTGCTCGTCATGCATTTTGTTTAGAGGATGAGTCTTCTCTCAGACAATCCCCTCAGTAAATGTGCAGCTGTTTGTCCATAAGCTGTTTACATAGGCTTTGCTGAGAGGAGGTCTCAGACAGACACACAGGACTGCTCTCCTTTAGTCAGAGAGGAATTGTTAATCTGGCCAGCTGGGCAATAAGCAGCTGTCTGTCCGGTTGATTAACCCCCCTACTGGGGAGGGAGGGGAGGAATCCCCACCTACACACGTACTCAGGATCAGGTTGGGTGCTTGTCAACAGAGCACAGGATCAGGAAGCGTTCCACTCAGACTCATAGACCAGGGGTGTGTTCAGTTTGCTTGAACGCTTGGTACGTTGCGGAACGGTTTGTAATGAACAACACATTTTTCCCAAAACGTTCTGGTATGTACTTGAACAGACAGGTTTGCTCCGTTCGGTGGGTGTGGCTTGAAGCAAAAAAAAAACAGTGGTGCATTTTGAACACACAATCCAACCCCTCCCTGTTTTTAACTGGTCCTTCAGTACAGCACCGTTTCAGTTCAATTAAACATCCCATTACATTTTTGTGTACTGAACGCAGCCCTGGACAGTGCAGCCCTGGACAGTGCAGCCCTAGACAGTGCAGCCCTAGACAGTGCAGCCCTAGACAGTGCAGCCCTAGACAGTGCAGCCCTAGACAGTGCAGCCCTAGACAGTGCAGCCCTAGACAGTGCAGCCCTAGACAGTGCAGCCCTAGACAGTGCAGCCCTAGACAGTGCAGCCCTAGACAGTGCAGCCCTAGACAGTGCAGCCCTAGACAGTGCAGCCCTAGACAGTGCAGCCCTAGACAGTGCAGCCCTAGACAGTGCAGCCCTAGACAGTGCAGCCCTAGACAGTGCAGCCCTAGACAGTGCAGCCCTAGACAGTGCAGCCCTAGACAGGCTAGAATGTTAACTAGGGCCCAGTCAGTCTGTTTGGACTTCAACAGGCAGGCGTGAGGATAATGGATGCTGCTCCAACTTTGTGTTGTTGGTTTATCTATGCGATTTGACAGAGCTCACCAAGGCCTTGCAGAGCTTTCACTAGCAGACAGAGATATAACAGAAAACAAAGCTAGCAAACAAGGCTGCAGTGTCACCCAGTGCCCCCCCCCACCACTTACAGCCTGTCCTCCTACTCATCCCCTTACCCTTCTTCCACAGGATGTTGACACAGCTCTCCCATTTATATGGGCCCAATTCACACTCAGGCCCTTCTGCAGCAAACCCAACAAGACAGAGAAAACAGGCACGTCCCTGCAGGGGTCCCTTCCTGTGGGGTCTGTCGGGTCATAAACACCCCCCGCCAAGCTTACGGGAAGAGAGGGGGGGTTTGGTCAGCGTGTGCCAGTTCTTATGCCCAATGAATAATGCAGGTTATTCAGTATAGGCTACCCCAACCCCCCTGACCTCACACTGTTACCGCTACCCCAGAGGTGGGCTACCAGCACAGCAAAACAAGGCCTTGCCTGGGGTACAAACAAGCACATGGACTCTCAGCCCTACTAAGCAGCCTGCCATTAAAAGTTAGGAGCCGTTTGACTTCCCAAAGCCATTTTTAACATATTAAAATGTTCCATCCTCAGTGCAGTTTCATTCACCTGCTGAATTTTAAAAAAAACAGGTTAATTAATCCTATCATGAATTGTAGCTGGATTAACCTAGAGTCTAATCCCAGTCTAAACCAAGAGAGGGGTTCTAAAATAACATATGGAATTGTTTAAAGATGGTCATACCATTATTTAGATATTTGATTTTGAATTTTAAGACCTCTTAAGGTATCAAAAATAAAAATTCATTTTTTTATTTTAACAGATTCACTACATTGTAGATCATTTTGAAATATTTTTGGGACTAAATTTGTTCTGAAGTGTCTGTCCTATATCTGAGAGCTATAAAAATAAATCAGGAAATGACTTTGACATGCATTTATCCCTTTATTTAGGTACTAAACTCTCCATATATACTTCCATTAAAAAAAATATATATATATTCTACTGGTATTGGAGAACACCGTAGTGTTCGTGAGAGTCTCAACTTTCCACAGAGGGGTCACATGAGTGTGTACCCAAACCGTTCGGACACCACAGACAAGTTGGCAGAAGAGGCTGTATCGACTTCAGATGAGTCTTATGGTCGTCCTAGAGCAAAACGGAGTACACCATCGTGTTCGAGTCATCACTCATCATAGTTTGTAGGCTAAACCTTTCGTACGCTACAAATGTTTTCATGAGAAGACAGATTTTCGGGACGTCTCATGGTCTGACAAACACCACTCTAGCTCTCCCACCTTTTACCGCAGATGCGGAAGGGGGTTATCGGTGGATGCAGTAGATTGAGATGCAGCCCATACAAAACATAACATCTCTAGCTTAAACAGACAGATTTTGATGGGGATGTTTTTATTACAGTGCCTTCAGAAAGTACTCAGACCTCTAGCGTTACAGCCTTATTCTGAAACTGATTCAATTGTTTTTTCCCTCAGAATCTACACACAACACCACATAATGACAAAGCAAAAACAGGTTTGTAGAAATGTCTGCACATTTATTAAACAAAAACATGGAATATCACATTTACATACGTTTTCAGACCCTTTACTCAGTACTTTGTTGATTCACCTTTGGCAGCGATTACAGCCTCAAGTTTTCTTGGGCATGACGCTACAAGCTTCTCCCATTCTTCTCTGCAGATTCTCTCAAGCTCTGTCAGGTTGGATGGGGAGCGTGGCCGCACAGCTATTTTCAAGTCTGGGCTCTGGCTGTGCCACTCAAGGACATTCAGAGACTTGTTTGGAAACTACTCCTGCGTTGTCTTGGCTGTGTGCTTAGGGTCGTTGTCCTGTTGGAAGGTAAACCTTCACCCCGTGCTAAGGTCCTGAGCGCTCTGGAGCAGGTTTTCATCAAGGATCTCTGTACTTTGCTCCATTCATCTTTCCCACAATCCTGACGAGTCTCTCAGTTCCTGCCGCTGAAAAACATCCCCACAGCATGATGCTGCTGCCACCACGTTTCACCGTAGGGATGGTGCCAGGTTTCCTCCAGATGTGACACTTGGCATTCAGGCCAAAGATTTCAATCTTGGTTTCATCAGACTAGAGAATCTTGTTTCTCATGGTCAGAGTCCTTTGGGTGCCTTTAGGCAAACTCCAAGCAGGCTGTCATGTGCCTTTTACTGAGGAGTGGCTTCTGTCTGGCCACTACCATTAAGGCCTGATTGGTCACCTCTCTGACCAAGGCCCTTCTCCCCCGATTGCTCAGTTTGGCCGCCAGCTCTAGAAAGATACTTAGTGGGTCCAAACCTCTTCCATTTAAGAATGGAGGCCTTGTGGACCTTCAATGCTGCAGAAATGTTTTGGTACCCATCCCCAGATCTGTGTTTCGACACAATCCTGTCTCGGAGCTCTGCGGACAATTTCTTCAACCTCATTGCTTGGTTTTTGCTTTGACATGCACTGTCATCTGTGGGACCTTATATAGATAGACAGGTGTGTGCCTTTCCAAATCATGTCCAATAAATTGCATTTACCACAGGTGGACTCCAATCAAGTTGTAGAAACATCTGAAGGACTATCAATGGAAACAGGGTGAACTTGATCACAATTTCAAGTCATAGCAAAGAGTCTGAATACTTATGTAAATTACTTTGTTTTTTATTATTTATAAATTTGATAACATTTCTAGAAACCTGTTTTTGCTTTGTCATTATGGGGTATTGTGCGTAGATTGCTGAGAATGCTTTTTAGAATAAGGCTATAAGGTAAGAAAATGTCAAATAGGTCAAGGGGTCTGAATGCTTTCCAAATGCACTGTATGTTAATTACATTGCCGCAGGGGCGCGGAAATTTTAGGCCAAGGGGTAACGGACAAATTAAACGTATGAATATTCCAGATAAGAATCCAGCCACCCCGAATTCCCCTTGGTAGTGTTTGGGGGCCTTTTTGTCAGCCACACAGGGGCCACTCACTCTGGGGGACATACTATTCTCTAGTGCCTTTGACAGTGACCTTAACGAAAAAGGGTGCCTGGCCTGTTTCTGCTGTGCGCCGTGTTGGGACGGTGCGCTGATGACTCAGTAGACAGAGAGAATCAAAGAATGATGACATCATCAGTGCACGTCTGCGCCTCTCTCCACTACCCCAGATTCCCAATATATCCACAAGGAGAGAAAACAGTGACTATTGCCAACTGCCATCTTAATCATTTGACAAGAGCCAAAACCAGCCCTGTATAACTCCAGTCTCACACAAGAACAGTTCCCCTACCAGGGCTTCCAAAACACTCCCTCCCCTACAATGTTTTCCTCCACTGACCGTAAATCAAACTCTGTATCATAACTAAGCATAAAATCAAAGCAGGAGTTATGCAAGAGCCACATGACTCATCCTCTAACCCCATGTCCCGACCTGCTTCTTAAGACATGAACAGAGAAACTAGGAGAAACAGTGAGAATGTTCAGTGGATATCGGATACCATGCACTGCATTGAATGGTTTGTTTTGGCGTCTCTTGTACAGCAGAGGGCCCTGGTATTCTCTCTGTCCAATTAGCTGTTAACAATAGCAGCAGTGTTGCAGAGCCTCTGACCCTGTGTCTGTGGCTGAGATGGGTTGAGAGCCTGGGAGGCAGACATACACACAGGCCTACACTACATCACACCATGGGTCTTGGAAGGGAACAATCAAGTGCAAGGGTGAAGGAGGGTGGGCAGTACAAGCACATACAAACTTCCTGTACACTCGAAGACACTAGTCTTATCCAGAGCATCTTACAGATAGTCAGCAGTCAAGTCAGTGCATGTGGCCCAAGTAGGAAGTGAAACCACATCCCTTGTGTTGCCAGCAGTACAAACTAAGTTCCCATCGACTGGACAGGAAGCAATCTAACCAATGAAGACCACAGATGGTTTTGAACTGGTTATCTTGTCCTTTCCACTGCATTACTATTCAGTTCATAGTTCTGTTTCTGAGGTCTTACTGGTTTCGGCATGTTTGTCTCCTCTCCTCCCTTCACCCGGCAGCTGAGAAGACAACTCTCACAGGATGGATAGCTTCCCTGTGTCACAGGACCTAGGGGACAGAGAAGATCAGTTCAGTTATCGGGACATTGTAGCAGATCGAATGCAGGTAGAACAGCTGATGCAACACATGGGTAAGACAAAGAAACCAGGGCAAAGGGGAAGAAATGAAAGAGATGAAGGGGAGTTTAGGTCAGTGGGTGGAGAGGGGGTAACGATGATATTGTCACTGTGGTGTCCGGGTCAACCGGACTGAAATAAAGCTCAGGAAGTAAAACATAAGATAGACCTTACTAAAACAACTGTTGTACAGAGAAATCTCCAATAACTCGTAATAAAATAGAGTTTTCGGGGTCCACGGGGGAGTGAATACTTATGATAGGCACTGTATGTACTCATTTCTAATTTGATAGAAAACTAGAAAATAAAGGAAAAGAGCACTATCATTAAAGCAAACTTGGTAAGTTATATTGATAATTTGGATTACCTGTGATTTACAGGACACTGCTGAGGGGAGGACCTCTCATAATAATGGCTGCAATTGGAGTAATGGAATGGTATCAACCATACAGAAACTATGTGTTTGATCAAATTGCTGTTTCAGTAAAGAGTGCAGTGGCAGTGTAATCTCATGACTTGAATCACCTGGTAAGAAGATGTAAGGTTGATTACGCCCGATCCAAATATAGAACGGTTGCCTGGGAGATAATAAAACATGAGACTGAGGGGTCTATTCAATTTCAGCCCTCCAAGGCTTTAGCATAATCTCTTATCCCCCAGTCATACATACTATTGCTGCACTGGGTGAAAAGGGTCCATATCAGGGGATATCTTTACATGACACGTTTTTGATATTCTAGAGGATACAGACCATTTCCAATGCATATTTTGAGTTGTGTGGATTTGCACCATACCAGGACAAATTCTGAATCCAGACGTGTCTTTTAGACATGTATGATGCTGGAATTACTCTGAATATCACACATGGACATTTCCTATGGCCGGATATGGACTCATTCAATATTTTGAGATGTGCGACATCCCATTTCCTCTCTTCATGTTGACAAATGCTGACTGTATACATCGCATATCTGTGTTCTCAGCACATTCAAGATATGCTATATTGATTCCAGATATGCTTTTCTTTGCTGATCTCCATATCTGGATCTTGATATGCCGAAAATAACGACGATTTCTGATGCATTTATGAGTTTTCTACACATCCTCAATAATTTGTCGAATATGAAATCCATATTTTTTCTTTCATGCAGAAATCATTATGGGATTCCTTCCGTATATCATACATGGTATGGCCGGATATTTAGTCATTAGATATCCTGAGATAGGCCTATGTGGACATCTTATTTTCTCATTAATGACGACATCTTAATTTCTCTATATGACGACAAATACTGACAGTAGGCCTGCATAGTATATTTTCATATGCTGAGGTGACTGAGGTTCATAATCAGGATCCTGATATGCTTTTTGATCAGCTAAATAAGGACAATTTCTGATACGTCTTTGAATTTCGAGGACATGTTCAATAATTTGAAAAATATTAAATCCATATAATTCTTTGACACTTGCTAAACGTTTTGTATTCCACCTGCATAAAGGCACACGCAAACCACAAGCTAAAAGCACTGTAACTGGCAGCCTAGCAACAAGAATCCCCCTTTTCTGATGTGGAGTTCCAATTGTCATTTTTTAGATTGTAAGCGGTGTGTGGTCGAACTGACAACAAGAAATTAGAAAATGTTCCGAAAATACCTCAAATAAGTTAAAGCTAAAGTGAGCATCTAATTTGAGATGTTTTATTTATATCTTAGTAACGTTAACTAGAATCAAGAAGGTTCACTAATTAGGGGGGAGCGTAAAAGCTAACTGGTAGCCTAGCTAGGTAACAAATAACATTTCTTTCCCTTCGGGGAACACATTTGGGCGCATTTTGTATTACTGGTTAATATAAGATCGCTAACCAGAAACTTGGCCAGCTAGTTTGTACCAGTTTGTTTTCTTGTCATGAATGAAGCAGGTACGTAGCTACCTTGTGGTATGGTTATGCGAAAAGACAATATTTTCTTGCAATATCGACCCAATTTTGATGAACGATTTATGCATTGACAATTTGTAGTGGATTACAGACCAACACAAACTATCACCACGTAGGGCCTGGACTGCCAGGGACGGCCTCTGACAACCCAATCTGCACCCATCGCCCATAACAAACAGGGCTTGCAGGGGGATTGAGGGTGTGCAACTTTTATTTTCTGTTAAATAAATCAACTACATTTTCAGCATAGATTGGCCTATGTTTGTATCTTTACAGAAAACAGGTGTTCCGATTGGAGCTCTGAATTTGCTATGCTGCATTTGTTAAACAGAAATGGCAGATGTGCTTTGGATTAAATATGAAAACATTTGCTTTTCCGTGCCTTGTCGCCTACTTCTGAATATGGCGCTGTATGCTCAGTTATGTCACCTTTATGTGAAGAAGCGAAGCACAATGATTTTCAGTGCCTGAACAGGTAAAATCATTTAGATGCTGGACATTGATCATGAGTCTGATTTAGTCCATTTTCAATCAGACATATGAGGATGAATATTACATATCATGTAAGGATATCCATTGAAATTAATAATATGGGGAGAAATATGGATCCAAAAATGATCAGGTAACGACTACAGATGATACATTTCTGAAAGTATGTGGATTCGTTCATGCCTAAGCATAAAGGCTTAGACATGTCAGCATGTTGACACATACCCTATCTGAGTTAAAATATGTAAGCGGGTGCACGCTCAGAGGCATGTCTTGAAGGGATCTCACCCCAGATATCTCCCTGGACTCATACGGTGGTAGGGAGATTTCTGAGGTCCGAATTGGATGCCTGTAGAAACTGTCCCATTACAGAGAATATCCTATCTCAATATATGAAATGAAGGACGTGTTTCTGGAGCAGGTATACTCCTTATATCTAATAAAATTTTAGATATCCGGAAATATCTAGATAAAAGCACCCCCTGATATTGACCCTTTTCGCCCCGGGGATGCTTTTCAACTAACACCAGCATTCCATCCGAAACAATTCCTGCCTATATGACAATATTTTGTGAAATTTTTGTTTTGGTCTTCGGTCATTTTCTTTTGGGATGTTCACGCACACAAACATTTTGAGAGACAAGCCGAAAGTCTAGCAAGCCGAAAGTCTAGCCAGCCGAAAGTCTAGCCAGCCAAAAGTCTAGCCAGCCAAAAGTCTAGCCAGCCAAAAGTCTAGCCAGCCAAAAGTCTAGCCAGCCAAAAGTCTAGCCAGCCAAAAGTCTAGCCAGCCGAAAGTCTAGCCAGCCGAAAGTCTAGCCAGCCGAAAGTCTAGGCAGCCAAAAGTCTAGCCAGCCAAAAGTCTAGCCAGCCAAAAGTCTAGCCAGCCAAAAGTCTAGCCAGCCGAAAGTCTAGCCAGCCGAAAGTCTAGCCAGCCGAAAGTCTAGCCAGCCGAAAGTCTAGCCAGCCGAAAGTCTAGCCAGCCGAAAGTCTAGCCAGCCGAAAGTCTAGCCAGCCGAAAGTCTAGCCAGCCGAAAGTCTAGCCAGCCGAAAGTCTAGCCAGCCGAAAGTCTAGGCAGCCGAAAGTCTAGGCAGCCGAAAGTCTAGGCAGCCGAAAGTCTAGGCAGCCGAAAGTCTAGGCAGCCGAAAGTCTAGGCCCCTTCGTAGCAGATTTGTCAACAGTAGGAATTATTCAATTAAGTGTTTGTTGCCATTCAACAAGACGCAACTTGTTTTCATGTAAATGTCTTCACTTGAGAAATACTGCACCAAACATCCTTGGCAAAAACGTCAAAATGAATGACAGATCGAATTAATCTAAAATAACTCAAACTATTTTGAGGATGCGTATATTGGCTACGGCATCTCAAGATGCACAAACAGTACTATTTCTGCTTTGTTCTAGTATTTTTAGCAGAGGTCTTGTAAGGAACGATGCGAGCACACTCGTTCAGGTCAACCAGCTGAGTTTGGGTAGGCACCAGTTGAACTGAAGCATGATGACGCCTTTACACTTAGTGTATACTGATGTTATACTGGGAAACTGAGTTTCCATAGCTAGGGCTGACAATGAGGACTTGTGAAGAGCAGAATCAACAACCTCTGCATAATCAAAACAGTTGCTTTGTGAAAAGGAAAAAGTCCAGTTAGCCATGGTGATGTAAACGACAGCTTTGGCCCAGTGAGACATGGGCGCCAGCCCACGTAGATGTAAACAGAAAAGGATGAGCCTTTTGGGTAATGGAGGGATGAGATGGAGAGAAGTTAAACCTGCTTTGTGTTTGGTTTCCTTGCCATGACATTAACATTAATGAATATTGTGATACTGGTATGTCCCGGCCCTATCAGACTGTCAGTGATAAGTTGTAACATTGTGTGCACCTCTGATGCAGTGCATTGAGTCCTGGGCAAACACTCCCAAAAGTTAATTTCAAGTGCATGTTCCTTAACAATGATGGGACCAAGAATTAGGGGAAAAATTTACTGACTGGCAAATGGCAATTCAAAGCAACCAAATCCAGCAGATCATTGGCATTAATGACTCTCAACATATATTTCAAACAGATGGTAAATTGAGTTAAGTTTAGTCGATAGACGGGTGTGCCTAAAGACACTTATGTACGGCTGCTGATTATTTTCTGCAAAAAAATGTGATCATGCGTAAAAAAAAAAAACGTTGGGGAGGATCGGTGTTTAATGCACTGGGGTACATAAGTATTGGCGCCTGAAGAAAGTAGCGGAATTATGTGTAGGTTATAATTTGTAGACCGTGATCGCCTTGAGCAACATTGTTTCAATCATTGCAACACTGGTTACACTACTCACCCGCCCGCCTCCCTTTGCAATAGATGACAACCGTCAAAACGCGCCAATGCTACATTGTAACAGGTTAACCCAACTAATGAAACGAAATTATACTTGCTAATAATTATACGCCATGGCTAAGTAAAACTGGAATGATATTATAGGCTACGTTTCAGGTCTAATAACACGAGGCAATGCATTTCACAATAATAAAAACGTTATTGAAAACAAGATAAGTCAATTTTTTAAATCTTCGCAAGACAGATGTGACCGCGTGTCACATTGACGAAAGCTCAACATTAGGCTAAGTGCAAACTATTATTGCGCAAATAATGAAGTATCTTGTCTGCCAAAAAAACGTGTTTCAGAGATAAAGACCGTTTAAATTTCCTCACAAATTTATCAGTAATAGGTTGAAATAAAGGCCCGTCTTAGCCTACTTCTGCAACACGTCGAGTACACAAAAATTGCCCCTTTTTCATCAGCTTGCAGAAGCTCTTCTAAGGAGACAGACAAACTCACCTCTGGTGAAGGACTAAGGCTTCAAAGACCGACAAAATCCTGAGTATTCAACGCTTTCAGGTTATCCAAGCTGTAAACTAAACGACTATATTTCATGTACCCTTGTCACCTCCAATGTTCTCGTGAAGCCTGTTAGAAGGGACATGAGTGAAAAAACCGTGCAATTGAGATCCACCGTAAGGCGATTTGTGAAGACATTCAATATGGCCGTCGGACTAGTCGAGGCCAGGCGTGGTTGATTTAATATGTGGGGGTACCCGCTCTGCTCAGCAGCAGCGATGAGAACTCCCCCAACTTTAAAATAGAGTATTCTAACAGTGTTGGTGGGTGTACTCCATGCTGTCATAGTTGTGTGTACAATATATGATACTAAATGGAGGGAGAAAATCAACATACCAAATCCTACGAATTGCCCTGAAGCCAGGTTACACACACCTTGTCCTTCTAAGTTATCTCCATTTATTCCAGTTTCCTTCCTTTCACCTGTGGATCCAATATAGTCTATGGAGTATCCATGATAAATAGAACAATAACACGGGAAAAGTCAGTACACAAAGGGAAACAGTATCTATATTAGTTATATTATATCATAACGAACATGGTATCAGCTTTGTCTCAAATAAGGACTCTAACAAATAAGGTTGTCTGCCATGATGTCTGTGAATACTTCTCTCATACCTGCTTTGTAAAACACTGAACCCTTTTCCTTTAAGTCTTTGTCTTCACAGAGCATCACAGAAACATTGGTGGGAAAAGTACCCAATTGTCATACTTGAGTAAACGTAAAGACACCGTAATAGAAAATGACTCAAGTAAAAGTCAGCCAGTAAAATTGTACTTGAGTAAAAGTCAAGGGAATTTGGTTTAAAATATACTTAAGAATCAAAAGTAAATGCAATTACTAAAATATACTTAAGTATCAAAGGTCAAAGTAAAAATAATTTCATATTTCTTATATTAAGCAAACCACACGGCACCATTTATTTTTTTATTTTAGTTACAGAAAGCCAGAGGCACACTCCAACATTCAGACATAATTTACAAACGAAGCATGTGTGTTTAGTGAGTGCCAGATCAGAGGCAGTAGAGATGACCAGGGATTTTCTGTTTATAAGTGCGTGAATTAATCAATTTTCCTGACCTGCTAAGCATTTAAAATGTAACGAGTACTTTTGGGTGTCAAGGAAAATGTATTGAGAATGTATTGCTTCTACACCTGCATTACTTGCTTTTTGGGGTTTTTGGCTGGGTTTCTGTACAGCACTTTGAGATATCAGCTGATGTACGAAGGGCTATATAAATACATTTGATTTGAGTAAAAAGTACAATATCTTCCTAAGGAATGTAGTGAAGTAAAAGTAAAAGTAGTCAAAGATACCCCATAAAACTACTTAAGTAGTACTTTAAAGTATTTTTACTGAGGTACTTTACACCACTGCTCACAAATAACTCTCCCTCACTCAATAATCTTCCAATGCAATGCAATGAATTCAAACATGAGAATTAAGCATTTATGGATCGATTTATAACACTTATAATGTTCAGCTCTGTGAAGACGTTTGTTTAAATTTCATCAGTTGGTTTTGTGAGGCTATATTTGCCGTGAGCCTAAATGGGTATACTCTTGAAAAAGTTAAGAATTCCATGTTGCATTCCCTAATCCTTCTTTACTAACACATAACTTTGCATGCTACGTCATCTAGTGGACACAAACTGTTATTACACTAAGGAGACACGAAGAAGTGTCTTCTAAAACACTGGTTTAGACATTTCTTTGACCACGCAATTAAGCATAACTTGATGTTTCAGAGATTTACTGGTTTGGGTGAGCAGCAATCAAAGCATTTTGTATTTCATCAACAGTGGGAGATTAGTAAGTGCTAGTACCAGTTAGAATTGTAGATCTTAGTTCTCAGAAATGATTTCTTAATTCTAAATTCACTTTATTATTGGGGTCAGCAGTGGGTCTCCATTCTCTCAGCTGAGACTCTTTGTTTCCTGATGTATTGCTGGGTTCTTGCTGATTCTGTATGTGGGTACTTCCTGAAAAACTGCACAATCTGGGGTAATCTCAGTAACCTAACATGAAAGTACTCTGTTATAACAGGAATCTTGAAGTCATACCTATAGATATTCCGTGCAAAGTAAGCAATTTAGACATGGCCATGAATAAGATTTCCAAGTTCGTAAAGTTGGATTTTAAAGGCCTATCAAACCTAAAAATCTCTCAAGTGGATGATTGAGACAAAAAAGGCTTCTCAACAGTTTTTACCCCCAAGCCATAAGACTTCTGAACAGGTAACCAATGGTTACCCGGACTATTTGCATTGTGTACCCCCCCAACCCCTCTTTTACGCTGCTGCTACGCTCTGTTTATCTTATATGCATAGTCACTTTAACCATACATCCATGTACATACTACCTCAATTGGCCAGACCAACCAGTGCTCCCGCACATTGGCTAACTGGGTTATCTGCATTGTGTTCCAACTCCTGCCAACCCCTCCTTTTACGCTACTGCTACTCTCTGTTCATCATATATACATAGTCACTTTAACTATACCTACATGTACATACTACCTCAATAAGCCTGACTAACCGGTGTCTGTATATAGCCTTGCTACTCTTATTTTCAAATGTATTTTTACTGTTGTTTTATTTCTTTACTTGCATACACACACACACACACACCTTTTTTTGCACCATTGGTTAGAGCCTGTAAGTAAGCATTTCACTGTAAAGTCAACACCTGTTGTATTCGGCGCACATGACAAATAAACTTTGATTTGATTGTGCTCTTGGACACCTAGAAGCTCTTTGGGAGCTGGGTTTGGCTCATAACAGACTCACAACCTTGGCAGACCATTTGTTTCAGGGCCTGGCCAACCTCTCCCTGCTACATCTGGACAACAACCTCATTGCAACCGTCAGCTCCTCATCCTTTCAGCCTCTCTCCAGTTTGAAGACAGTGAATTTAACCAAGAACAACCTTTATATGGTTGGCTGCCTAGAAGGCAACCCATAGACTTGCTCCCACAAAATGTCCAATGTTTGGTCGTGACAGTCGGCCGTGGCCTGGAACCCCTCCATCATACTGCAAAGCAACTCCTCGTGCCTACAAATGGTGGCTCCTTGGGAGGAGATAGTGCAGCGTAGCTGGTCCAAGTCTGCTGTGTCAGTCATGTCCAGTTCATACTATCAGGAATCAAGGTAAGACCCAGATACAGACTGTCGGAGTAACAATGTTTATTGTGGCAACAGGACAGGCAAAGACAGGTCAAGGCAGGCAGGGGTTGAAAATCCAGGGTAAGGCAAAGGTACCGGACAGCAGGCGGTCTCAGGGTCAGGCAGAGTTCAGTAATCCAGAGGTGGAGCAAAGGTACAGGACAGCAGGCGGTCTCAGGGTCAGGCAGAGTTCAGTAATCCAGAGGTGGAGCAAAGGTACAGGACTGCAGGCGGTCTCAGGGTCAGGCAGAGTTCAGTAATCCAGAGGTGGAGCAAAGGTACAGGACAGCAGGCGGTCTCAGGGTCAGGCAGAGTTCAGTAATCCAGAGGTGGAGCAAAGGTACAGGACAGCAGGCAGGCTCAGTATCTGGCAGAGAGGTCAGGCGGGCAGGTACAGGGTCAGGACAGGCCAAAAACCAAGAGGGTGACGAAAGAGAGGGAAACGATAGGCGCTGACAGGAAAACCTCTGGTTAGCTTGAACGAGCAAGATGAACTGGCAACAAACAGACAGAGAACACAGGTATAAATACACAGGGGATAATAGGTGTTGTGTCTTTGGCTATGCCGGATTAAGTGATATGACATGCTATTCTATAAAATAATTTCTCCGTAATTAATATCACCTGATTGAGCTAATCATGTAAATGTAATTAACTAGAGTCGGGCACCACAAAATAATATTTATAGAGCTGTTATCTTCCGAATAAACTCTTAAAGACCTAGTAATATTGTACATTCATAGCAGTCAATATCAATCTTCATCTTAATTCAGTTTCATCTGAAAGTTGTAAATTCTTTTATCTGCACGAACCCTGGCTAATAATTTGAATCAGCAACACAAAATTGGGTTTAATTATTTATTTACAACATACCTAACTAATCACACAGAATTACACATACACATAATTCAATCATAACTTGATTACAAATTACGTCATAAAGGAAAACTTCCCTAGCGGGCGGAACAGATATGACAGCTTGTTACACAAAGGAAAAGGGCTGGGTTTGAGTGAAAGAGCAGGAAGACTGAGGAACAAAGGGAAGAAGCTGTGCTATCGTAAATACAGTATCTTATGCATTCTAAATTACCGCTCATTTGGAAAAGGAAATGCAATAAATATTTACTCTGAGCTGCGCTTCGGTAGGTTGGTGGTAGATGGAAGGCCGTGTTGCCCAACCAAGTCCTTTGAAGAATGTCTCTGGTGGTCAATTGGATACGTTGTAGTAATGTTGTTGTGTGGAAGACGGGATACTCTGTCTGTTCCTTCCTAACCTGCTAACTCAACGGCTTGGAGGTATCACTTCTGTAGTGAATAAGAGTTCAAAGTTCATACCATTCGCAACAAAAGCTCACGCTGATGTCGGCTTCGTTCTGTAGTTATTATCTGAACCATTCTGACATAGGACCGTCGTCCTACATCCCCGGAACAGAAAGTTCTATAGTCGTCAAGGGCTTATATAGGAAGGGAGAGGAGGGCATGTTTGAAAAGTTTTATAGCCCATGTCCCTTCACAGGGCGGGCCACTGATTGTGCAGCCCTATCTTATGAAAACCCACATCTCACATTTTAGAAGCTAAAATCACATTTCATCCCATCACAAATAATTTAATATTCAAACATTTAAATTGAACAACAATTCCATGTGAATCTGATAACTCTGATGTGTAGACTTTCCACATAGAGTTTATGTCATCTGATCATTGATGAGAATGTCTCAAATGAGAACCAAACTGACATCATATTCATTAAATACCACCGCATATGTTCAATTGTTCGGATTACCAGAATATAGTTAATTTCCCCCCACCTTCTGATGTTTCCAGAATCTCTACGTTAACCAAGGGGTTTTGCAAATGTAACCTCACTAGGGTAGAGAGAGGAAAAAGGGGGGAAGAGGTATTTATGACTCTCATAAACCTACCCCCCAGGCCAACGTCATGACATAGGGAAGATGGGTGACACCTGGAGGGGGGAGGAGACAAGCACAAGGACAGGTGAAACAGATCAGGGCGTGACAGTCACAAGGGACTATCTCATCTACCTATCAACTTTCTTGAAGGTCTGAAATCTTCATTGGTATTCCAGGCAGGGAGTCTTAATATTAAGGAGTTGTACTTAGACATATTCATTCACACACCCCGGTTGTGGTTCCTTGAGATCAGTAAGAATGAGTTCACAGTCCTCACTCCAAAGCTGTATCACCCAATCTCAAGGCTCAACAGACTGTATCTGTCCAAAGCCCGACTTCAGTCCTTAGATTTCCTCATAGGAGCAAACCTTAGCAGAGTCCCTTTCTTGCAGGTGAGAAAGAACAACATAACAGTAGTCAATGAGACAATAAGTTGCGTTCTTTCCCTGCCTTGACATACCTGGACATGCAAGATAATCATTTTACCTATGGCTGCAGCAATGCTTGGTTTGTCCAGTGGATGGAGAACGACAAGCAAACACAGGTTGTTGGCTCCACAGAGTTTACCTACAACTATCCTGCCGATCTAAAGGACACCAAGCTGTTGGACGTTGAGCTTCAGTTCTGTACAGTACACTTAGGACTTTACTGCTACATCTCTTCCACTTCTCTGGTCCTCCTCACCCTGATAGCATCCTTTGCCAACCACTTCTCTGGTCCTCTTCACCCTGATAGCATCCTTTGCCTACCACTTCTCTGGTCATCCTCACCCTGATAGCATCCTTTGCCTACCACTTCCTGAAATGGCAGGTAATAGACGGCTATCACCTCTTCTTGGCTTTCCTCCATGACACCAAGCAAAGGAATAAGCACATGCCTCGTGGATGTCAGTATGATGCCTTAATCTCCTACAACGTCTACGATGAGCCCTGGGTCCTGAAGGAGCTTCTACCAGAGCTGGAGGGAGAGCAGGGCTGGAAGCTGTGTCTCTACCACCGGGACTTCCAACCAGGCAAACCAATCATAGACAACATTATGGACGCCATCTACGGAAGCCGCAAGACCATCTGTGTGATCAGCCACCGCTACCTGAAGAGTGAGTGGTGCTCCCGGGAGATCCAGGTGGCCAGCTTCCAGCTCTTTGATGAGCAGAAGGACGTCCTGATTCTGGTGTTCCTGGAGGAGATCCCAACCCACCAGCTGTCACCATACCACCGGATGAGGAGCTGGTGAAGAGACACACATACCTGAGCTGGCTCAGAGCCGGGGAGCACACCAGGGTCTTCTGGCAGCAACTACGGCTGGCTTTAGAGACCAAGGATGGCCCTGCTGAAGAAAATCCCATCCTCTCTGGGGTGGAGGCACTGTGACTGTGACAACTTGATTTGAAACAACCATCTCATTCTGAACCTTTTCTTTACATCTGCATGGGAATATCATTAAGAAATGCTTATACATAATTAACCAGTTCATGATCACATTTACCTGTTAGACTTATTTTTGCTTGTCATACTGTAGAATTATTCATCTGAATGTATTACTTGATTTTTCCTGTATCTTAATTGTCTCATGAATGAATGCAATATAATCATACTATTTCAGTTTCTTTGTATCTTTTTAATTCAACTCATCTCTGTCATACACAAATGTTCAACAAAAATGTGATAAAATATTATTTGAACCTTAAGAAACATTGTTTGGGTGACTTGTGAGTTGGGGTGTCAAGTTTAAGTAACTGCCAAGTGTTTCCAGATTTCTATGAAATATGTCCTATAATTAATTACAATATGAGATAGTTTTCCTTCCACATTTAAAAAAAATTAAGTATGTTTAAATGCAGCTTTTCTGTGTTAGAAAGGATGTGTGGGTACCCCAACACAACAGAATGGTTTTGGCATATAGTGATCATTACAAATATGAACGCGATTAGAACACTGATGATATCATCCTCTATGAGGAAATAGGAAGCATTTTTGAAACGGTCTGTTTGAGATAAAAAAATTTACCTGGGATTTCGGAAGTGTTTTTTCTCAAATGTATGCTTTGGCTACAGAAAAGAGTATAGGATGACTCAACATTATTTGGGTATGAGTTAACAGAAAACCTTTACTGGACAGTTACTTTAACATGTGATTATACGTTTTGATGTTGTCCATTGAGAACAGATGATCACAGTTGTTATTCTTCGAAAAGGTATCTATCATAAACTGACTCCTATTCGACACAGCCCATCATGTCTGGGGTGATTCTTTTAGGCTCTTGGAGTATCCTGCTGAGAGCCAGGAGCATGAGGGACTCGTAGTGGTAGTACTCTGAGCCCACATACAATTTGACTCCATCAGGGCCACACATGCCTGCCTCGATGCCGGAGATGGGCAGTGGGGCCTCTCTGGCTACTACCCTAGGGGTGGCAGACAGGTCAATGTCCTGCATCGTCTGTCCTGTAGGGGGAAATAGAGACAGGAAAAAAAGTTTTTCACTGAGTGTGTTAAAGGTTCCCAAAGATGACTCCACGTTTGCCCCGCAGGTCTTGTGGCACGTCAGGCCTCTCCAGCAGGGGGAGGTAATGAGTCATTAAAGGTCCAATGCAGCTGTTTATTTTTTATTTTTTTAACATCAAATAATTTCTGACACAGGAAAATCACAATTTTTGTGAATATTGATGTAAAAAGAGCAACACTTTTTGGGGGATAGATTTGAATGTACTCAAGTTCAATGTCCAATTAGTTACCTTGAATAATGTGCACAATATGGTGATCTGCACAAACAAAGGCTGCATTCACAGGTCCTTCGATGCCCAGCTCCTCTATCAGGCTTTTAGGGTAGCCCTCAATCAGAGTGGAGGGAGCTGCTGATTTGTAGATGTAAACTTGGTCGCCCTGTCAACCGGAAATGGTGGCATTCAGGTGTGTTTTATGTGCCATGGGACAAACAGAGGCATGATGATGTAACAAACAGTTGACTGAATGAAAGTAATTTTCTATATACTCAAATCAAATCCATTTTGGTTGTTGTCACATCCTTCGTAAACGAGTTGTAGTCTAACAGTGAAATATTTACTTAAGGGTCTTTTTCCATAAATGCAGAGTAAAAGTGACATGAGGAGTAAATACATTGAATAACAATAAAGAGTAAAAAATAACATGGCTATACAGGGACTACAAGTACCGAGTTGATGTGCAGGGGTACGAGGTCATTGAGGTAGCCATGTACATATACTGTAGGTATGGGTACTGTTGTCGTGAGTAAAGCTCTGAACATGTTATTTATCGCAAGTGAAGTCCCTGTCTTCCCCTACATCCTGTAACCTTTGACCCACCTTGATAATGTAGATCTTGTCACTGTAGGAGAAGACTGCGTCCACGCCGTTGGCCACTTCCTTCCAGGTTCTGGCAATGGGGAAGGTGTGTTTACCATCACGATGGGTGTCTAGACGCATATAATTACGACCTGAGGAAGTGGGATGGAGGTGAAAATTGGCAACTGTCTAATGCGAGTTGTGCACACAACTGAACACAAAGGCTTAGTTCTTACCAGTGAAGGCATAGGTCTTGCCTGAGTTGTCTGAGGTGATGGCATCCAATGTCACTTCACTGCATTTGGGAACCTTTGTCTCACCGCCATGGCCTACAATCCAGCAATAACATGTCTCAACACAATCCAAAAGCTTTTTTTCCCTGAAATGGTGTTGTTATTACCATTCACCATTCATCTGTTCAATCTCACACCATGCACACTGGGCAGAGGAGGCTGGTGGGGTGAGCTATAGGAGGACACACTTATTGTAATGGCTGGAATGGAATAAATGGAATGGAGTTAAACATGTGGTTTCTATATGTTTGATGTGTTGATGATACCGTTCCATTTATACCATTCCAGCCATTACAATGAGCCCATCCTCCTACAGCTCTTTCCACCAGCCTCCTCTGACAATGAATTGATTTTGATAAAGGAGGAAGCGTAACATCCTTTGCATGGTTCTCTTACCGAAATTGGGGCAACTCATGAAGTAGTGCCTTGCGTCCTTAGGGTACACTCCATTCACCTCCCCAGATACAGGGTGGAACCGGGTGAAGTTGTGACCATGGAAACAGTAGTATTGCTCTAGCCAACGGAAGGCAGACGTACAGTTGGGCAGGTGGGCCCACTGTCTCTCCTTTACTGACTGCGTGGCGATGTCATAGTTGTACACTTCTTCTCCTGTGAGAGAGGAAACATATGCTAGGCAGCACACACCAAGACTAGGAAACTCCATAACACATTTCCTGGTATGATGTCTGTGAATAAATTCTAACTGTTTAGGGCCTCCCAGGTGGCGCAGTGGTTAAGGGCGCTGTACTGCAGCGCCAGCTGTGCCATCAGAGACTCTGGGTTTGCGCCCAGGCTCTGTCGTTACCGGGTGGTCTGTGGGGCGACGCACAATTGGCCTAGCGTGGTCTTAGTATTTTGTGTTTTCTTTATTATTTTGGTCAGGCCAGGGTGTGACATGGGTTAATTATGTGGTGTGTTTTGTCTTGTTTTTTTTGTAGGTATCGGGATTGTGATATAGTAGGGTTATCTAGAATAGTCTATGGCTGTCTGGAGTGGATCTCAATCAGAGGCAGGTGTTTATCGTTGTCTCTGATTGGGAACCATATTTCGGCAGCCATATTCTTTGAGTGTTTCGTGGGTGATTGTTCCTGTCTCTGTGTTAGTTTGCACCAGCATAGGCTGTTTCGGTTTTTCACGGTGTTTGTTTTGTATTATGTTCATGTTTGAGTTTTTCCTTTATTAGAGAACATGAACACCAACTACGCCGCATTTTGGTCCGATCCTTGCTACACCTCTTCTTCAGAGGAGGAGATCGAAGAAAACCGTAACAGGAGGGCTTGGCCGGTAGGTATGTCCTTGTCTCATCACGCACCAGCGACTCCTGTGGCGGGCCGGGCGCAGTGCGCGCTAACCAAGGTTGCCAGGTGCACAGTGTTTCCTCCGACACATTGGTGCGGCTGGCTTCCGGGTTGGATGCGTGCTGTGTTAAGAAGCAGTGCGGCTTGGTTGGGTTGTGTATCGGAGGACGCATGACTTTCAACCTTCATCTCTCCCGAGCCCGTACGGGAGTTGTAGCGATGAGACAGGATAGTAGCTACTAAAACATTTGGATACCACGAAAAAGGGGTATAAATAAATAAAATGTATAAATGTTTATAGCAACAAACCAGAGAAATGTTCATTATGGTCTTATTTACATTTACATTTAAGTCTTATGTGGGGCATCAAAGGGTTAACAGGCTTACCCTTGAAGAATAGGACAGAGTCTGAGTTACACTCTCCCTTGGGGCACTCCACCGCAGCGTCCAGGTGGCTGGGCACCCCTGGGAAGTCCAGCTGGATGTCCTTGGGGTAGCCCTCCTCCAGACTGTGGTTATAGTAGCTGAAAACCTTGTCGTCCTGTAATTGAGGAGGGATGGAGAATACGGAGTATACTAAGTGAATGCTGTCAGAAGTGTCATATACCCCCAAAATCTGAGGGTGCACAAAGTATGTGAGGATGGTAGGGGGGTGGTCCGAAGTTGGAGAATTTAACATTTTTCAAACACCTGCACAGCCTTTTCCTGCAATCTAGAGCCATAATCATTATGCTTAATTATTTGTAAAAAACATAAATATATTTTTCTGCATATCTCAAGCTTTCTGTCTGTTCCTGACTGATGGTTGTTTTTTTTAAGAAACTAACTATGCTTCTCTGCATCTCTGCTAAAATCTGGGTAAAAGATTGAAGGAATGTGAGTCTTATTCAGTACATTTAGTTATTGCTTGCTTTTATAAAGTCTACCAACCTTGCTAGCAGGCATGCTCAATAAGATAGTTTAACAAGCTAGCCCCTCCAACTTGATAGCCTGTAATGGCTTCTTGCTAGCTAGTTATGCGATTGGGAGGCTATCTGGGCTAGCTAAAGCCAACTTCATAAAATTGCTAGGTGGCTAGCAGCATGACAGAGAAACAACAACCAAAAATGTTTACAAATAAATACAAATAAATCTCATGTATATATATATATATATATAGTATGTATTTTTTACAGGACAAATCTGAGAGAGCACATGCTACTATGCCACCTATGGGAACACATGATTGCATAACTTGACTTTTAAAAAGAATGCCCAAGCTGATGAGTCACTAGTTAAACTACGTGTTAAAGTTCCCTATTCATATGGATATCGACTACATCATTGATATTGACAGTACCAGGAAAAAGTAGATGTGATCATGTTCTTTAAGTTTTTCACTGTTGTGCATGCGGAAGGCAGCGTCAACATGCCCCAGGCGATGGTCGTCATCTAGCTCCTTGAAGAAGGCACTGGAGACCTGAGCTGGACCTTTGAAGCCGTTCCACAGGTGATTCCCTTAGAGTAGCATAGTTCAGATCTGGGATCAGATATACTCATGGAAATGTAAGCTTACACTCTCCTTACACAAATATCTAGTACAAACCCACGTTTACAGGTCATGTTAACCCATATCAAAAATACCCACTAACTAATCCACTACACTCTTGAAAATAGGATTCAAAAAGGGATGTTTGGCTGTCCACATAGGAAAACCCTTTTTAGTTCCAGGTAGAACTCTTTTGGGTTCCATGGGAAAGGGTTCTACATGGAACCCAATAGAGTTCTACGTGGAACCAAAATGATTCTACCTGTAACCAAAAAGGGTTCCTCAAAGGGTTCTACTATGGGAACAGCCGAAGAACCCTTTTAAGTTCGAGATTGTAGCTTTTTTCTAAGAGCGTACCCGTAACCCTCGCCATCCCGATGGGGACATAATGACATTTCATGACAATGACAAAGCCCACTGTAGGGAGAATGAGGGTAAAAAAGACGACTCATAACATGATTTTGATACCCTTGAAGAAGAAGGTGTGTCCTTTCTCGTCGGGGGCGATGGCGTCAAACTCGATGCCGTCACACCGGTCTGGGTTGGCGTTGTGTTCGACCTGATCCTCGTGGTGGTGGTGGTCTAATGGGCCAGTCAGAGTCAAGGTGAGATGCACGTTGAATGACTTTTCATGTGGTGATTTGGAAGTCATACATCCTACTCTCATATAAAAGCATGTAGGACATGAGTAATGGGCTGAAAGGGAGTTGAATAACACCTGTGCCCGTGGCAAGTTGCAACCCTAGTTGTTTGCCTTGCCTAAGCACATCTGGATCAGTCAATGACTTTTGAGGTCCTACATTTTGACAGGCTGTTAAATGAATATGGATCTTAGACTCACCTGACATCATTACATCATGGATCCTGTGTAGAAAAAAAGCATACATTATTCATCATAAACTATAATGTCCTCATTCTGATGAGACATGAGTGAGGTCATAGAGATGGGAAATGAGATAATACACTGCACATCATGACTCCACCCTCTGGTTAGACAGACCAATAATGATGCTGGAGTATACAGAGCCATATTCCCTTATAGAGCAGCTCAAAGGGATTCCTGATTGATATGAAGGGGATCTGTAATGATGAGGTAACGGGGTGATTCAGTGACAGAAGTGCTGAGGTACACGACTGACTTTGACCACTCTTTGTGTGTTTGGGTTATTGATCCTGCCTTGACCTCTGTGACATTGCAAACAAACTTATGGAACTAACCCAGCCAATGTGGGGGAGCATAGTATCCAATTGGGTTGCGTAAGACATGTCTTAACACAGCACAGCGAAGCCCATAATGTGTTGAATAAAGTAACAATTCAACAAAGTAAGTACAGAGGCAATTTAGAGGCAGTGTATTTTGCTGTGGCTACCCTGAACATGAATAAGAGAATAAGAAGATGCCATTTTGGTAGCCCAGCGGTTAAGAGAGTTGGGCCAGTAACAGAAGGTCGCCGACTGGGTGAAAAATCTGTCAATGTGCTGTTGAGCAAAACACTTAACCCTAATTGCTCCTGTAAGTGGCTCTGGATAAGAGCGTCTGCTAAATGACTAATCAGCAGTACTCACGTTGGAGCAGCATAGCTGAGTGCTAGTGCCAAGCACAGGCAGAGTGTTTGGGAGAGAAGCATCACGTTGAGCGGTCCTCCTCTGGGTCCAGGTACCGAAGAGAGCTGAGCTGAGAAAGGTGCCTGAGCAGGAGTTGACCAGACCTTTTATACTGGGTCTGGATTTACCAATGTGCTTTTTGTGTGTGGGAGTGTGGGTTGTTCTGCACTTTGTTTACTGAAAGAGCAGCGGGGGAGGGTAGTAGTTCTGTGCTCTGTTTACTGAAAGTGCAGGGGGAGTGTAGGACTTTTTTCTGTTGCAAAATGATTATTGAGCAGAAACTTTTATTGAAACTTTTATTGATTACTGAGCAGAAAAGTTTTATATATGCATCTCATATAATGCAATCAATATGAGCACATTTAAAAATGAGTTTATATGTCAAATTCTAATAAATATTGAACATGTTGGGATGTTACACATTAATCTGGTTTGGCCAACATCATTGGGTCAAATGAAATATCATTTCCTGGATTCAAGCGGCACACTTTTGGCAAGTTTTAGCCAGGACTTTGGACAAGTGAGTTCATAAAGTAGGAGCACAGAAATCAGAGTCAGACAGGGAGATAAACAGTAATCTGTAACAGAAGGAGCCTTGCTTATCTTTGATCTATCATTTGAAACTATAGACACTGGATTTCTAAGAAACAAGTCAAAATAAAGAACGAGTACATTGCAACCTCTATCACTCCAGTGTTAATTTGCTAAGTTGTAATTACTTCGCTACTATGACCTATTTATTGCCTTACCTCCTTACTACATTTGCACACACTGTATATAGACTTTTTCTATTGTGTTATTGACTGTACGTTTGTTTATTCCATGTGTAACTCTGTGTTGTTGTTTGTGTCGCACTGCTTTGCTTCATCTTGGCCAGGTCGCAGGTGTAAATGAGAACTTATTCTCAACTGGCCAACCTGGTTAAATAAAGGTGAAATAATTGTATTATTATTTTATTTTTTAAAATAAAGATTTAAACCCAATCCAAATGTTTTTCGAGGTGTCAGTCTCATGATACATGTATTCAATTTTACTGAGTCATTACCATAGCGTAGGCTATGACACATGACTGTATTTCACAACATAACTACTGGGGATAGACAGCATTTCAAAAGCTTTTAGACTTCAACCTTACAAAACAAATGTGCAGTCAGACTGCAGTGTACAATAACTGCAGTACATTGTAGTATAACTGTAGTTAGAGTGCAGTATAACTGCAGTATGCTGCAAATACTGTGTCCAAAATACTATTTTCTTTTTACTGCAGTAATTTTGCAGCATAACTGCAGTTACAATGCAGTATAACTGCAGTTCAAACGCAGTACACTGCAGTTATTTTGCAATTACTGCGTCCAAAATACTACAATAGACTGCAGTTACTGCACTTTTAGTTTTAAAACTTCAACCTTTTTTGTAAGGGCAGAGGTGAAATTACAGTAACATCACATACCCTGTTGTTACACATGATATAAAATTGCCAATTTTGTAAAAGTTAGTTTATTTTGTGAGGAATCACCTACTCTTAACAACAGCAATTTTAATTGAAATACCTAGAACTCTAATAACAGAAATAAAGTTCCACCCTTACTTTTTGGTCAGTGCTAGTGGGGATCCTTGAGACATCCCTACTCTAAACCATAACCCAAACCCTTACCTAACCTTAACCTTAACCCCTGCCCTTACTCTAGCCCTAACCCTAACCTTAACCCCTACCCTTACCCTAGCCCTAACCTTAACCATAACCCTTACCTAACCCTAACCTTAACCCTTACCTAACCCTAACCTTAACCCTTACCTAACCCTTACCTAACCCTAACCTTAACCCTTACCTAACCCTAACCTTAACCCTTACCCTAGCCCTAACCTTAACCATAACCCTTACCTAACCTTAACCATAACCCTTACCTAACCCTAACCTTAACCCTTACCTAACCCTAACCTTAACCCTTACCTAACCCTAACCTTAACCCTTACCTAACCCTAACCTTAACCCTTACCCTAGCCCTAACCTTAACCATAACCCTTACCTAACCTTAACCATAACCCTTACCTAACCTTAACCCTTACCTAACCCTAACCTTAACCCCTGCCCTTACTCTAGCCCTAACCCTAACCCTAACGCTTACCTAACCCTAACCCTTACCCTTACCCAAGCCCTAACCCTAACCCTTACCTAACCTTAACCTTAACCCCTACCCTTACCCTAGCCCTAACCCCAACCCTAACCCTAACCTTAACCATAACCCTTACCTAACCCTAACCCTTACCTAACCCTAACCTTAACCCCTACCCTTACTCTAGCCTTAACCTTAACCATAACCCTTACCTAACCCTTACCTAACCCTTACCTAACCTTAACCCTTACCTAACCCTAACCCTAACCCTAACCTTAACCCTTACCTAACCCTAACCTTAACCCCTGCCCTTACTCTAGCCCTAACCCTAACCCTAACCCTAACCCTAACCCTAACCCTTACCTAACCCTAACCTTAACCCCTACCCTTACTCTAGCCTTAACCTTAACCATAACCCTTACCTAACCCTAACCTTAACCCTTACCTAACCCTAACCTTAACCCCTGCCCTTACTCTAGCCCTAACCCTAACCCTAACCCTTACCTAACCTTAACCTTAACCCTAACCTTAACCCCTACCCTTACCCTAGCCCTAACCTTAACCATAACCCTTACCTAACCCTAACCTTAACCCTTACCTAACCCTAACCTTAACCCTTACCTAACCCTAACCTTAACCCTTACCCTAGCCCTAACCTTAACCATAACCCTTACCTAACCTTAACCATAACCCTTACCTAACCCTAACCTTAACCCTTACCTAACCCTAACCTTAACCCCTGCCCTTACTCTAGCCCTAACCCTAACCCTAACCCTTACCTAACCCTAACCTTAACCCTTACCCTTACCCAAGCCCTAACCCTAACCCTTACCTAACCTTAACCCCTACCCTTACCCTAGCCCTAACCTTAACCATAACCCTTACCTAACCCTAACCCTTACCTAACCTTAACCCTTACCTAACCCTAACCCTAACCTTAACCCTTACCTAACCCTAACCTTAACCCCTGCCCTTACTCTAGCCCTAACCCCAACCCTAACCTTAACCATAACCCTTACCTAACCCTAACCCTTACCGAACCCTAACCTTAACCCATACCCTTACTCTAGCCTTAACCCTTACCTAACCCTAACCTTAACCCCTGCCCTTACTCTAGCCCTAAGCCTAACCCTTACCTAACCCTAACCTTAACCCTTACCCTTACCCAAGCCCTAACCCTAACCCTTACCTAACCCTAACCTTAACCCCTGCCCTTACTCTAGCCCTAACCCTAACCCTTACCTAACCCTAACCTTAACCCTTACCCTTACCCAAGCCCTAACCCTAACCCTTACCTAACCTTAACCCCTACCCTTACCCTAGCCCTAACCTTAATCATAACCCTTACCTAACCCTAACCCTTACCTAACCCTAACCTTAACCCTTACCTAACCCTAACCCTAACCTTAACCCTTACCTAACCCTAACCATAACCCCTGCACTTACTCTAGCCCTAACCCCAACCCTAACCCTAACCTTAACCATAACCCTTACCTAACCCTAACCCTAACCCTTACCTAACCCTAACCTTAACCCCTACCCTTACTCTAGCCTTAACCTTAACCATAACCTTTACCTAACCCTAACCTTAACCCTTACCTAACCCTAACCTTAACCCCTGCCCTTACTCTAGCCCTAACCCTAACCCTTACCTAACCCTAACCCTAACTGTTACCTAACCCTAACCCTAACCTTAACCCTTCCCTAACCCTAACCCCTACCCTTACCCTAGCCCTAACCTTAACCCTTACCTAACCCTAACCCTAACCTTAACCCTAACCCCTACCCTTACTCTAGCCCTAACCCTAACCCTTACCTAACCCTAACCTTAACCCCTACCCTTACTCTAGCCTTAACCTTAACCATAACCCTTACCTAACCCTAACCTTAACCCTTACCTAACCCTAACCGTAACCCCTACCCTTACTCTAGCCCGAACCCTAACCCTTACCTAACCCTAACCTTAACCCCTACCCTTACTCTAGCCCTAACCCTTACCTAACCCTAACCTTAACCCTTACCCTTACTTACCTTAACTAACCCTAACCCTAACCCTTGAGACATCCCTACTCTGAACCATAACCCTAACCCTAACTTTAACCTCAATCCCTACCCTTACCCTAACCTTAACCATAACCCTTACCTAACCCTAACCTTAACCCTTACCTAACCCTAACCTTAACCCCTACCCTTACTCTAGCCCGAACCCTAACCCTTACCTAACCCTAACCTTAACCCCTACCCTTACTCTAGCCCTAACCCTTACCTAACCCTAACCTTAACCCTTACCCTTACTCTAACCCTAACCCTAACCCTTGAGACATCCCTACTCTGAACCATAACCCTAACCCTAACTTTAACCTCAATCCCTACCCTTACCCTAACCTTAACCATAACCCTTACCTAACCCTAACCTTAACCCTTACCTAACCCTAACCTTAACCCCTACCCTTACTCTAGCCCTAACCCTAACCCTAACCTTAACCCCTACCCTTACTCTAGCCCAAACCCTAACCCTTACCTAACCCTAACCCTAACCCTTACCTAACCCTAACCTTAACCCCTACCCTTACCCTAGCCCTAACCTTAACCATAACCCTTACCTAACCCTAACCTTAACCCCTACCCTTACTCTAGCCCTAACCCTAACCCTTACCTAACCCTAACCTTAACCCCTACCCTTACTCTAGCCCAAACCCTTACCCTTACCTAACCCTTACCTAACCCTAACCTTAACCCCTACCCTCACTCTAGCCTTAACCTTAACCCTAACCCTTACCTAACCCTAACCTTAACCCTTACCCTTACTCTAACCCTAACCATAACCCTTGAGACATCCCTACTCCGAACCATAACCCTAACCCTAACTTTAACCTCAATCCCTACCCTTACCCTAACCTTAACCATAACCCTTACCTAACCCTAACCTTAACCCTTACCTAACCCTAACCTTAACCCCTACCCTTACTCTAGCCCTAACCCTAACCCTTACCTAACCCTAACCTTAACCCCTACCCTTACTCTAGCCCAAACCCTAACCCTTACCTAACCCTTACCTAACCCTAACCTTAACCCCTACCCTTACCCTAGCCCTAACCTTAACCATAACCCTTACCTAACCCTAACCTTAACCCCTACCCTTACTCTAGCCCAAACCCTTACCCTTACCTAACCCTTACCTAACCCTAACCTTAACCCCTACCCTTACTCTAGCCTTAACCTTAACCCTAACCCTTACCTAACCCTAACCTTAACCCCTACCCTTACTCTAGCCCTAACCCTAACCCTTACCTAACCCTAACCTTAACCCCTACCCTTACTCTAGCCCTAACCCTTACCTAACCCTAACCTTAACCCTTACCCTTACTCTAACCCTAACCCTAACCCTTGAGACATCCCTACTCTGAACCATAACCCTAACCCTAACCTTAACCTTAATCCCCACCCTTACCCTAACCTTAACCATAACCCTTACCTAACCCTAACCTTAACCCTTACCTAACCCTAACCTTAACCCCTACCCTTACCCTAGCCCTAACCATAACCCTTACCTAACCCTAACCTTAACCCCTACCCTTACTCTAGCCTTAACCTTAACCATAACCCTTACCTAACACTAACCTTAACCCTTACCTAACCCTAACCTTAACCCCTAACCTAGCCCTAACCTTAACCCTTACCTAACCCTAACCCTTACCTAACCCTAACCTTAACCCCTACCCTTACTCTAGCTTTAACCTTAACCATAACCCTTACCTAACCCTAACCTTAACCCTTACCTAACCCTAACCTTAACCCTTACCCTAGCCCTAACCTTAACCCTTACCTAACCCTAACCTTAACCCCTACCCTTACTCTAGCCTTAACCTTAACCTTTACCCTTACCTAACCCTAACCTTAACCCTTACCTTAAACATTTATGAGGTATGGATGTCCTAAGATTCCCGGATAGCACGGACTCTTAATTTTCTGTTATATGGTGTAAATAATTCACCGCTCTCTACACTGTAGCAGCTATTAAAATATAATTATGCTTCTGCTAAATATATTTTTGCTATATACAGCTATACTACACACGTTTCATATGGTTCATTATCAAACCATGATTATCACATTTAAGGCAATGGGCAAATTAAAAACAAGCTAAAACATTTGCTGCAAATGAAATTGTTCTCTGTGGTAATAAAGATGCAACCTTCTCTACTGTTCTCCACAACTATATACAGTGTCTTCTTTCACAATTTTTACCCTACATTGTAACTATGATTCACTTTTTCTAGAAGAACATGAAATTCTCAACATTCTCAAAATTCTCAAAAGTAGTTGTTATTTACTGAAATCTGCATCGGTGTTCACTAGGGAATGCCTACTTCTTCAACCTTTCCATCCTCATCTTGACAAGTTCACCCCTCCAATGCCTGACTTGTATTGATAGATCTTGATACAGTGGTTCATGCTGTCTGACACCACAAGCTGGCCCTCTGGCAGCAGGGCCAGGCCTCGGGGGCTGCTCAGTCCCTGGGTAACAAGTGGCCAGCCTAGGCCCTTGGCAGGGTACAGCAGGACACGATGCAACCTGCCCCAGTCTGCCACCAGAACATCCCCATCACTGTCGATGCTGAGGCCCCAGGGGCAGGCCAGGACGGGCCCCATGCCGGAGCACACCCCCAGGACACGGATGGTGTTCCAGCCAGGTTCCAGCACTCGGATGCAAGGTGCACGGCCAGTCTCATTGCCCCGCTCAGACACAGCCATCAGTCCAGAGGTCAGGCAGGCAGCCACCAGGTAGGGCCTGTGGAATCCTGTAATTATTGTGCTCTCCAGCCTGGCGCCTGTCTTGGGGTCCAGCATCAGGGCAGTTAGAGTTCCACGCTTGATGTCGGCCACCAGGAACTCATCCAGACGGGTGACGGTCACTCCCCTGGGTGCAACTAGCTCTTCATGGGTGGATCCTATCCCGTTACCCCCGAAGGTCTGGAGGAGGCGTCCATGACGGCTGAACACCAACACGGCACGCTCTGCAGCACATGTCAGCGCAATGAGGCCCTTGTTGTTCACAGCCACATCAAAGTAGTTGCAGATGCGGGCGGATCTCTCAGTTCCGGTAGGGGACACCTGCTGCACAACATACTTCTGAAGGTCGGTCACCTGAATTCGGGCGTTGCCACAGTCCACCACAAAGAGCTGCCCTTTGACAGTGGCATGGAGCCCGCTGGGCAGGTTGAAGTCAGAGCGCCCTGAGCCCTGCTTTCCAAACTGCTTGATCAGATTTGCTGACTCAAAGGCACTTGAACCTGCTTCCTCCTCCAGATCTCTCAAGATTGGCCATGGTTTGTCTCTCCTTCTACTGTCTGATTGTTTCTTCTTGGTTGTAGGGTGGCTTTCACCGTAAATAGCTGACATGGACAGAGATTGGCTCACACGGTTAGAACCTACACTCCTTCCCTGGTATCTTGATTCTCTTTCATCCAAGCTTGTGGGACTTCTGCCGCCAGATCCATTCCCTTGCTCCAGGGTTGAGGAGGCAGATGATAGACAGGAGTGGTTGTCTCTCTTAAATCCCAGGTGAGCACCCTTTCCCCCATTGATCAAGGGACGGGTCTTGCAGGAGAGGTCCGCCGTCGACATGGCGCGTCGGTGTTCCTGGTTCAGGGAGATATTGTTACTAGGAGAGGGGCTGGTGATGTAGTTGTAGCAGTCCTCACTGCCAGCCGGGGATGGGGGACTCCCCCCATTAGTGGATGTTCCACGGGGGGATTTGCTGGGTGACAGGCTTCGACGTGAGCGTGCGCGTCTTGAAGATAGGTCCAGGAGGCTGTACCTGGGATGGGGTCCTCCACGGCTGGTTTTGGGAGAGATCTGTGGATGGTCACTATGTTCAGATCTGCCGCCTTCTGGAGGGCAGGAGGGTTCCTCACTGGGGACGAGAACCAGGGTCCTTTGCGTTCTCTGACACTTGAGGATGGAGCTTTTCTTGTTTCCAGTTTGTCCGCAGCCTGGTTCGTCTCCCTCCGACTCCCCTTGGCTGGAGATTGGAGGGATAGCCAGGAAGAGGTCCTGGTCATGTGTGTCTAGCTCCTCATCCATGGATGACTCAGATGCTCCTCGATGCCGGGGACTGAGCAGTGGCTTTGAGACTGGTGACTTTGGCTCATCCTTGTCTGTGGTGGACAGGCGGAGCTTCCTGACTACACGCATGCTCCCACTATTTGATGTGGATGAAAAGTCCTTCCGAACTTCAAATGATCCACGGTCTCCAAACTTCATCTCCCCTGAGTGAAGAGCACATTTCTTCCCTGTTTCACCGCAGACACCAATAGGGTAGTTCAGATTTTGATCCTGGACTTCTACCTCTCCAAACCTAACATCCTTCTGCTGCGTACCGGCCTGAAAAGTGACCCTCTTTAAGGAGAGGGAGATTTCCCAAGGCTGTGTAACTTCTGCCACACCCCTCTGAAGCTGGTTCTTATTGGGTCCCCCACTGCTTCCACCCCATCTCTGGACCTGCTCCTTCAGTTGGCCCAGTTTGCGGAGCTGCCGGTCCACCAGGGACTGTCCAACCCGCACCGCCGCAGCGTTCTCCCTCTTCACCTGCTCCAGGCACCGCTGGGCTTCTCGGTGGTCCTGCTCAACTTTTTCCAGCAGTCGGCGCTCTTGTCTCTGAGCCTCAATGATGGCGTTGTCAAGCTCTCGGTTAATTTGCTCCACCTCACTTGTCTGTCGTTCTCTAAGGCTCTGCAGCTCTTTCTCGCCCTGCTCTACATTGCAGAGGGCCAGCGTCACCCAGCTGGGTGGATCGGTAAGGGATAGGGGTGCGAAGATGGACCCCCTGGGGGAGTTTAGGTCTCTCTGTATGGGGGAGGTGGGTGACAGGGAGGTGGCTTTTCTCTTGGAGCGAGACCTCATTAACATCATGGAGGAGAAAATGAAGAATCTTCTTGTTGGTCTGGTATGTTTCAATTTTCAGCTTGCTGTTGAATCCTGGGAAAAGAGCGTGAAATAGTTGAATTTGTGTAAAATGATCAGCAAGAAAAAGGTTGATGATGGTCTCAAATTTGAGTGACAAGGAAAGCCTAAATTTGTACCCGTGGAGGATACTGAGGGGAGGACGGCTCATAATAATGTCTGGAATGGAGCAAATGGAACGACATCAAGCACATTGAAACCGTTCTACCATTCCAACAATTCTGCTCCAGCCATTACCACGAGCCCATCCTCCCCAATGAAGGTGCCACCAACCTCCTGTGATTTGTACCATATCTTTATTCAAACAGTGACAGACACTTTGGTAATCAAAGAACAACAGACTCAAAAAACATGTGTATGTTTCTGCTCTGACAATGAACGAGAAACAGATGCCGGTTTCCCAAACCATTAGACTACCACCACTATGCTTGACCGTTGGTTTTCGCCAGACATAATGGTTGACTGAAGTTTGACAAAAAGCACCTGGAAGCACCTGGATGATCATCAAGACGCTTGGAAGAATGTTCTATGGACAGATGATACAAAAGTATAACTTTTTGGATGACATGGGTCCCATTATTCCTGGCAAAAACCAAACACTGCATTCCACAGTGTGAACCTCATACCAACGGTGAAGCATGGTGGTGGTAGTGAGATGGTTTGGGGATGCTTTGCTGCCTCAGGACCTGGACGACTTGCCTTAATAGAAGGAACCATTAATTCTGCTCTGTATCAGAGAATTCTACAGGAGAATGTCAGGTCACCCTTCCGTGAGCGGGAAGCTGAAGTGCAGCTGGATCATGCAGCAAGACAATGATCCAAAACACACAATCAAGTCTACATGAAAATGGCTAAAAAGCTGAACATTTGAAGTTTTGGAATGGATCAGTCAAAGTCCAGACCTAATCCCAATTGAGATGTTGTGGCATGACTTGAAACGAGCAGTTCATGCTTGAAAACCCACAAGTGTCGCTGAGTTAAAGCAGTGGGCTAAAATTCCTCCACAGTGATGTGAGAGACTGATCAACAACTATAGGACACATTTGGTTGCAGCCTTGCAGCTAAAGGTGGCACAACCAGTTATTGAGTGTAGGGGGATATTACTTTTTCACACAGGGGAATTGGGTGTTACATAACTTTGTTAATTAAATAAATAAAATCCTTTTTTAAATCCTTTTTTTGGTGTTATTTATAAACGCAGGTTCACTTAATCTAATATTAGGTTTTGGTTGAAGATCTGATAACATTCATTCTAGAAAATATGCAAAAATAGAGAAAATCAGAAAGGGGGCAAATTCTTTTTCACAGCTCTGTAGACTTAGTATGAAGCCCTAGTTAGAGAAACCTTTCAGCCCCAGGAGCAAAACAACAGGGCTTTTTCTAGGATGACAGAGTGGGTATCAGTTTACCTCAGAGCGCTGCACAACAATGTCCCCCTGGAAACATGTGACCTCGGAGTGTGAATGGGTAAAAACACAGTTTCTCATGTATTGAATAGACAATCCCATGATGCATCTTCATTCTCTTTTGTATTTATCTAGGACCGATAACTCGTGTAAAAACAGATAACCCGTGTAAAAACAGATAACCCGTGTAAAGACAGATAACCCGTGTAAAAACAGATAACCCGTGTAAAAACAGATAACCTGTGTGAAAAATTACCCGATTGATCCATTCAGAACATTCAATTGGAATAAAATATATTTAAAAGAACAAAACATCACAAGAAAAAATAAACGCATTTGAAAACAGAAACTGGCCTCCCAATTCACATTTTTCTGAATATAACCAGTCCAAAGAATAACTGACAGGTGTACAGACACATACTTGTTTGATGGAATGTGAGAAAATAGGCCTGTGTGTCCGTGTGAAACAAATCCCAGTCACTCTGTCGGAGTGCGGCCACCGGTCCCCTCTCACATTACCCAGTTAAATGTTGAATGAGGGACCCTGGTTGCTAAGTTACCCAGGGACCTGCATGGCACTAGCTGAGGTGTTGAGTGGAAATGATAACATTCATATTAAGGACACCTTCACCAGTATCAAGTGTTCAACATTCACTACTGTATAAGTATGATAACTGACAAAATACTGTATGTCAGAAATACATTTTAAAAGATCCCCCAAAAGATCCTTATAGGTTTACTTAAAATGCTCATCAAGGAAAAGGTCAACATTACAATGCCAACAAATTGCAGTTATATTACAGTAAAATCAATGACAATTTATGACATCTGTCAAGAGTTCATTGACATATTGGGCACAGTACTTGTGCAAACCTGTAGTACTTCCTATATTTTGTTATTCATTCTATTAGCCTTGATTAAATAGAACAGAAATGATCTTACCTGGGCCAGGTGCACTCCTTTTCCTCCACTGCTCTCTGTGCTGCGTCCTACAGCGTCACATCCTTCCTCTGTCCCGTCCACACCTCTCCGTCACACCTCCTTCAGCCCCTTTCCCTCTTTCTTTCTTTCTTTCTTTCTCTCTTTCTTTCTTTCTTTCTTTCTTTCTTTCTTTCTTTCTTTCTTTCTTTCTTTCTTTCTTTCTTTCTTTCTTTCTTTCTTTCTTTCTTTCTTTCTTTCTTTCTTTCTTTCTTTCTTTCTTTCTTTCTTTCTTTCTTTCTTTCTTTCTTTCTCCCCATTCTTCACTCATCAGAATAGTTCAGACTGCATATCTAAATTCCCTTACACTGTCAATATCTCTCATGCACACAAACCCTCTGTCAAACCCATATCAAACCCAAATCAAACCCAAATTCAAGTTCCCCAACATAATACAGCCTACTACCTTATTCCTGTTGACAGATCACATGGCAAGATGCAAGATAACCCCAATCCAACTTCAAATCTGTGTACTGTGGGTTTCAAGCAAGATGCCACAGTCAACCATCCCATGCCCTTGCAAGGTCATAACTTGTCAAAAGGTAAATAGGCTACATCATGATGATGTTGGAGGCGCTGCACAATATTGGTCAAATAGACTTAGAGATCACAGGTGGAACATCATTTCACTTGCACGTTATAACCACTAGATGTCAGCAGATAGTAAAGGAAGGATAAGTTGTGTGACTTGCTACTGCTTTTCTGATATTGATGATGTCTGTGAGCCCATATAGATCTGTTTGGGTTGGTTTGCTTTCACACTGTGGGTGTAATTGAGCAATTTGCATAACTCCCCATGACTTGAGCAACTTAGCTACATTGTTTATATTGATTTTAAAACAACCAAGCTAAATCAAAACCAGACAGAAGCATTTGGAGTCACAGTTTTTGACACCTGCTGTATTTTTTAATTGTGTTCCAAATGGGATTGTTTTGAGAAAAATGTTTGTTAACTCCGCTACTAAGGAATGAGAGTGTGTTTTCATGTTAGCTTCTGTAGCTAGCTAGGGTAATTCTGCCATTAACATTGGTGAACAACCTTTGTATTTATTTTTTATTTAAAAAGGCAAGTCAGTTAAGAACAAATTCTTATTTACAATGACAGCCTACCCCAGCCAAACCCGGATAACGCTGGGCCAATTGTATGCCGCCCTATGGTATTCCCAATCACAGCCAGTTGTGATACAGCCTGGAATCAAACCAGGGTGTCTGTAGTGACGCCTCAAGCACTGAGATGCAGTGCCTTAGACCGCTGCGACACTCGGGAGCCCTTGCATACATGCAAACGTGAATGTGAGAAACCCGTTCTCCCGAGCGTTGCAGAGTTTTTCGGGACAGCCTTCTTCATCTTCACCAGTTGGTTTCAGAGATGCAAAACTTAACGGATACTGCAACTGCAGCCAGCTGTGGCCAATGGGGTTGCCCTGTCCATCTGCGTAGCCATCACAACAGCAGTGAGGTTGGTAGTTACTTCTGGTATGGAGTAGGCCTGTAATAGTAAAGATGAATAATTTGTTTAACTTCACTCTTGATTTCTAGTGGAGGCCACTTACTAACGGTCTGCATGAGTGCCGTCACCAGGCAGAGCAAGACCCTCATGGCACCTTTCTGCATCAAACTGAATGTCACCGTCGGTATTCTGGGAGGGTTAGTGCGTCACTGTCAACATCCTGAGTCTCCAATGCTACAGAAACAGCAGTCCACCTGCAGGATGGTGGAATGTTATTACTGTTCCACAACAAAGTGTATGAAATGTAGAGCGCAGTGTATGAATTTCAGATGTTCGCTAAACTTTTTAACATCATTGTTCTTTCATTCTTATACTGAACAAAAATATAAATGCAACATGCAATGTGTTGGTCCTATGTTTCATGAGCTGAAATAAAAGATCCCAGGAATGTTCCATATGCACAAATGTGTTTACATCCCTGTTAGTGAGCATTTCTCCTTTGCAAAGATAATCCATTACCCTGACAGGTGTGTCATATCAAGAAGCAGATTAAACAGAACGATCGTTACACAGGTGCACCTTGTGCTGGGGACAATTAAAGACCATTCTAAATTGTGTAGTTTTGTCACCCAACACAATGCCACAGATTTCGCAAGTATTGAGGGAGCGTGAAATTGGCATGCTGACTACAAGAATGTCCACCAGAGCTGTTGTCAGATAATTTCATGTTCATTTCTCTTCCATAAACCGCCTCCAACGTCATTTTAGAGAATTTGGCAGGACATCCAACCGGCCTCACAACCGCAGACCACATGTAACCATGCCAGCCCAGGACCTCTATATCCGGTTTATTCACCTGCGGAATCGCCTCTCGGACAGCTGATAAATCTGTGGGTTTGCACAACCAAAGAATTTCTGCACAAACTGTCAGCTCATCTGCGTGCTCGTCGTCCTCATCAGGGTCTTGACCCGACTGCAGTTCGATCTCGTAACTGACTTCAGTGGGCAAATGCTCACTGGCAAGCTGGAGAATTGTGCTTTTCATGGATGAATACTGGTTTCAACCAGGCAGATGTCAGACAGCGTGTATGGTGTTGTATAGGCGAGCGGTTTGCTGATGTCAACGTTGTGAACAGTGGGGTTATGGCATGGGCATGCATAAGCTACGGACAACAAACACAATTGCATTTTATCGACTGCAATTTAAATGCACAGAGATATCGTGACGAAATTCTGAGTCCCATTGCCGGGCCATTCATCCGCTGCCAACTACTCTAACACTGGGCCTGCTGTGGTGGCTAACTCCTCTAACACAGAGCCCGCTATGGTGGCTATCTACTGTTCCTAACACTGGGCCTGCTGTGGTGGCTAACTACCCTAACACTGGGCCTGCTGTGGAGGCTAACTACTCTAACACTGGGCCTGCTGTGGTGGCTAACTCCTCTAACACAGAGCCCGCTATGGTGGCTATCTACTGTTCCTAACACTGGGCCTGCTGTGGTGGCTAACTACTGGTCCTAACACTGGGCCTGCTGTAGTGGCTAACTCCTCTAACACAGTGCCTGCTGTGGTGGCTAACTACCCTAACACTGGGCCTGCTGTGGTGGCTAACTACTCTAACACAGTGTCTGCTGTGGTGGCTAAACACTGGGCCTGCTCTAACACTGGGCCTGCTGTGATTGCTAACTAACTGGTCTGCTGTGGTGGCACTGGGCCTGCTGTGTGGTGGCTAACTACTCTTAACACTGGGCCTGCTGTGATTGCTAACTACCCTCTAACACAGTGCCTGCTGTGGTGGCTAACTACCCTAACACTGGGCCTGCTGTGGTGGCTAACTACTCTAACACAGTGTCTGCTGTGGTGGCTAACTACTCTAACACTGGGCCTGCTGTGATTGCTAACTACTGGTCCTAACACTGGGCCTGCTGTAACTACTGTCTGCTGTGGTGGCCTAACACTGGGCCTGCTGTGATTGCTAACTACTGGTCCTAACACTGGGCCTGCTGTAGTGGCTACCTCCTCTAACACAGTGCCTGCTGTGGTGGCTAACTACCCTAACACTGGGCCTGCTGTGGTGGCTAATTACTCTAACACAGTGTCTGCTGTGGTGGCTAACTACTCTTAACACTGGGCCTGCTGTGATTGCTAACTACTGGTCCTAACACTGGGCCTGCTGTAGTGGCTAACTCCTCTAACACAGTGTCTGCTGTGGTGGCTAACTACTCTAACACTGGGCCTGCTGTGATTGCTAACTACTGGTCCTAACACTTGGCCTGCTGTGGTGGCTAACTACTCTAACACAGGCCCTGCTGTGGTGGCTAACTACTCTAACACAGGGCCTGCTGTGGTGGCTAACTACTCTAACACAGGCCCTGCTGTGGTGGCTAACTACTGGTCCTAACACAGGGGCTGCTGTGGTGGCTAACTACTCTAACACAAGCCCTGCTGTGGTGGCTAACTACTGGTCCTAACACTGGGTCGACTGGGTTTGGCCCATGGTCCGCTGCTGTTCTGGTTGGTCTGGTGCTGAGATAGGTCTCTCACTCATGCTTCACAGTATCTATCGTTGTCATCCTCTTTATTATGATCAGCGTTTAATCCTGCCTTGTGTTTGTTCTGTTGCTAGGCTCCTCCCTCCTGGGGGACCCAAGAATATGACTCATCATGTAGAAAAAAAACAGCACTTGTTTGACCGGTGAAACACTGAGGTGTAGTTTATGCACCGATGCATCTGGAGTAAACATATTACCTATCAACTTGGATATGATATGTTTTCTTATAGACAATTTTCTCTGACATAAAGGATGTCAGGAAGATATGAGACCCATGTTATATTATTAACTCAGATTAAATAGGTAGGCCTCCCGTCACATCTTAACACTATGTACTGTAACTAACTATCTCTGTCCATCTGCTACAGACAGTACCAGTTGTGTCTTTGTGTCCTCCGCAAGCTGAGAGCCCACCACTCCAAACCACTGATAAGATCATTAATTCCTCTGCTTCTTCTTTAGTCTGAGAGGCTAACAGCTATTTCCTCTCTGAGATCCAGCATTCTCTGTCCGACACTCCTTCACGGAGCGACACACACGTGGTGAAACTTCTCCTTAGACACAGATGGGTCCTCAGACGTCCGTGTTTTTGAATGTCACACCGAGTCCTGGAGGCTCCCTGCCTGGCTGACGGATTATTACTATCGTTGGTCTGTCAGCATCAATGGGAAATGATATTGGCCCACAGTCGTATCAGACCTCGCATGTTATTGATACGACTGTTAAACTGCACAAGCCAGCTGCCCGCCCGCCTCCAACCAGGGTGCAATTAAATCTACATGCCTCTCGCTTCTGTTTGTGTGACAGAGAGTAATGGGACCAATAGTTAACTGTAACAAAAAATTATGTGATACATCGTGCCTTATATTACAAACACACACGACAGCGTCACATATGGGTTATTACCAAATATGATCTATTTAATTCTAGTCATGTCAGGTTTTCCCAGCATACAGGGCGACTGATGCGTAGATAAATAATTAAGAAAATAACATTACTCTTTGAATACCAGAGATGGACAAAAAAAGTCATATTCCACATTATATCTTATTATTTTGCATCTCTCGATATCAGTTCATAAATATGGTAATAGTCTGTTCTCTCTAATGGGACTATCGTCTTTCAAAGGTGCGGATCCGGTTCTGCCGCTAGATTTGATTAATTCCTCCGATGCCACTCCTCATTTTGTGTCCCCCCCTCTTTTAACACTTTCAGGGGTATGATATTAGGGGAACAATCGCAGAAACAAAACGAGCTGGAACCACCAAGAAGGGAACAGATGGCACATAATTGCCTCGTGGAGGAAGCCAGGGAGTCAATTTTTACTGGTCTCAGGGGAGTTGCAGTTGCAAAAAGTGCAGGTGCATTTGTTTTGATCAGATATGGCCTAGAGGAACCATCTGAGAAATATTCATCACACGCACATTAGAGGGAGAATTTAACAAAGCGCGTCATTGGTGAGACCAGGATGCGACCGTGTGCTTTCATTAGGCCAACGAGGTAAACACAGGGAAAGGGAGCCCATGCCTGCCTGCTTGGCACATTCAACTACAACAGATGCAGCACGAATTAATGCAGCACCAAAGTGTTGGAACGTCAAGATTAAATCATGGAAATATAACACAGTTCAGTTTTTTGCTTCTTGTCAATGTAATTGTAGAAAATGTATGAAACTGAAAAAAAGTGACTTGTTTCCATAATAACTGCCTCATTACCAATACAGTACATATTGGTAACATTCATCTCACAGAGAACATATGAAACTATACAAACACTAAAACAGGTTTATACTGAGATAGACTAGTTAGCTACTTTTGCAAGGTCAGAAGGTCAGACAAAATTTGCTCTATGACTAAATCTATAAAAAAAAAGCAATTATCATGTGTTTTGTATCCATTAATACTTGATCATTTACTTGGTAAAAAAGGTTGTGAATCTACAATTTTATGATGGTCTGAGTGGAATGCTGTCAAGTGGGACCCAGCATGGACTCAGAATGAGCTTTCTGATGAGCAATAGGCCCTCTCCTTTATAATCCCAAACTCTGCTCTGCCTTGCAATATCAAACTAATAAATTACAGCCTGTCTCCCACATAACTCACTGATAAATAAAAAAGGGTCCACTTTAGTGTGCAGCTGTGACCCAGGGTTACCTAGCAACAGGTCATGCCCAGACGAAATGCACAAGGTGGAGATACACCTCCGAGGATCCGGGGGAGGGAGGGAGGGATGGAGAGATGGATGGAAAGGAGGCCTCATCCTCACTCTCTATGACCCTTGACAGATAGAAAACGCACTCAGAGGAAACGGGTTTTGATTGACAGGGATATTTAGAGACGCTGGAGCTCTGATTGTGCCATTCCATGTGTTCTTCAAACCGCCAGCATGTGGCAGATATGAAGCTTGCATGTGGTGTGGACTAGTGTATATTTCAGCTGAGGTATGAATAAATGAGGGTTTTCACAAACAGATCTTCGCAGCAGAACTCGATGGAATGCAATGACATCAACCTGACAGTGTAGGCTACAGTATACAGCTGATGGTAACTCTATCTGACGGAGTCAGAGATTGAGCAGTAGCGCCAGGCCTGCGTGTGCCAGAACACTGTTGTACGGAAACGAAAGGCTCAGTGTGAAGTCCGTGTTTTCTCAACAGTCGCCTGTGTCACACACCCTCAAGGGGACTATGCAGCTGTGTGAGGTTAGCACACGGTCCAGTTAGGCCCACACTCACTGGGAAGACAAACACACATTATTTTGTCTCTGAATGAACTGTGTGGATATATGTTCAGGTGGCATGTTGTGTGTTCTACTGAGAGTATGCAGCAGCAGTGTGTATGATGGCATCATTAGGCAGAGGGTTGAACATATGAAAGGTCGTAATACATGTGGGTTTCATCATACATCAAACAACTCTTATACAATCGCCAGTGTTTAGGATCTTTCCACAAGGGCCATATTGGTAATTGGCTGAATCTGCAGTAGCCTACAGTACAGTAGATCAGGGTAGTTTGTAGGTAAGGCATGGGGACCATAGGGATATATTCATATAGATGTGGCTGTGATGCGGGTTTGTCGAAGGAGGCTCACCTCGCAGTAATGTCCAGGACAGCCATGTTAATGCACAGCTAGTGAACATGACAGACGTCATCCGGGGTTAGTGTTGAGTAAACGGGCATCCATCACGGATGCTAACAACTCTGATTAAAAATACATAATCTGGAACTGGCCCCCTGATGATGGAGAACGGTTCCGGGCGTAATTA